>NW_020230150.1:0-56480 GCF_003227715.2 Harpegnathos saltator | reverse complement strand
TGCGTTGACGGTTTCGAACGGAGATTGCCGCGGTTCGCTGAAAAACCGTTTCGTAGGTCTCGTGATCATTCGGACGAGATGTCGATCCGAACGACGGCGAGTCAACGGCTTCGGACGACAATGTGTCGACGAGAACGATCTCGCGGTCGTTCGGACGCGACGTCGTTTCGGACGACGGCATGTCGACGAGGGCGATCTCGCGGTCGTTCGAACGCGACGTCGTTTCGGACGACGGCGTGTCGACGTCTTCGGACGACGGTGTGTCGACGAGGACGATCTCGCGGTCGTTCGGACATGACGTCGTTTCGGAAGATGTTGTGTCGACAAGGACCATCTCGCGGTCGTTCGGACGCGTCGTCGTTTCGAACGACGGCGTGTCGGACCGTTCCGACGACGGCGTGGTCGCGGCTTCGGGCTTCGACGACGGCGTGTCGACCGCGGACAATCTCGTCGTCGTTCGGACGACACCGTCGTTTCGAATAATGGCGGTTGACGAAGATCTTCTCGTACTCGTTCGGATACGATGTCACCGCGATCGCAAGTTTCGAGCTCGTCGAATCGATGGCGCTGTTTGTTCGAGCTGTGAACGATCTCATTGAATTCATAGTTTCACTGGACTCGGATTCGCTTCTTACGGATGACAAGACGGACAGTGATTTCGATACGAACAGCAATGGTCGATTATTCGTTTGAACTTCGTCCTCGGCGTCGATCGAGTATGTTGTCCCATCGACGATCACGAGCGATGAATCGTGCGCTGGTTCCTCGTCATCGGTCGAATCATCGTTATGGCTCGCGTTCGATTCGTAGTTTATCGCGTTGTTGCGTTCAGATTTCTCGTTCGACGGTGATATTCGTCGCAGCGATCGGATTGCGTGACAAGCGTCGATGTATCGTGCCACGTACGCGGCCGAGCGATCACCGAGCTCGGATCGCCAAAGATAGATCAACAGAGTGGTTAGTCCGCCCAGCATAACGAAGAAGCAAACGATGCCCGTTTGATACCACACGTTCCAATCAACGACCATGGCGTTATCGTCGATGCTGTGTGATATCGGTTAACGGATTTGCGCGATGCTTATTCTTCAGAGCGCGAATTATAGAAAACAGTCAGCCAGATCGACGGTGCGCGCTCTAAACGTGAGGAAACTCGCGCGAGAATTCGCAATGGTATCGGACTTTGAGAATACGAACGACGTCACGGTGTTGACTTCGCGATCAATCTTAGCACCTAGAGTGTAGTGAGCGAACATTAATTCAGCTAAGATTCGTTCGGTGGTCACCGTGCTCAACGAATCGTAGACCAGACGCTCGATATTCAGAATGACCACCAATACCGAAAACACTCGCCGATCCACGTTCGAGCAGTAACCCGCGTACAAAGAATCGACCGTGTCCGTCGCGAACGGCACGACGGTATCATTGACGATCCTTCGGTATTCCTTCGGCGGCGATCAGACATTTCTCGAGAATACGCTCGTCACAGCAGATGTACAATTTTCCCGATTGAGGGTCGAACAGAGCACCGAACGGAACGGTTCCGTCGCCACCGCTGTCGATTTCCGTGGGTACGATGTGCGACACGCTATTGACTACGTCGTAAAAATACGAAAAATACAGAGAGACGCATGACAAGATATGACCGATGAGGGAGGCGCGAGCAGCGATGTTACAAGTGCGAGTGGTTTCGCACGTGTCGCGAGGATCCGTGCATCTATGCGACGGTGTCGTTGCGTCGTCGCACTCGAACCGCGTCGATTCGTCGCGATCTGGTGCGAATGTAAATCGAAGCACCTCCTCTACGAAGATCACTCGTGACAACAATTGCCGGTCGTAATCGTCAAGCGCACTGTACACTACGCGCGTTTGACACAATATTCGATCGATCGGTGGTCGGTGATACGCGATCGATCGGCACTTGCCCGGAACGAAACGGTGGCGCATTCTTCGTCTCCATTGCTCATCTCTTGTCGCAGTCGTCATCACATCGGTCTTATCGTCCTACGATCGTTGTCTTATCTTGGTGCAGCGAGAAAATGCGTTCGCGTATTGTGCGGTGAATGAGGCGAAGTGAACGATGAACAATTAATATTAAAAAATTGTCTATTTTTATCTCACCTCCTAGTTCACAAGGATCGACGAATTGTTTCGGCGGTGCGCGTTGACGCACGCGATCGAAGTGCCCGTTTTGAGAAACCGAATCGCAATTGCGATGGCGAGTCGATCGACTGAACTACACATCGATCGATCCGTACGCCGCATCAAGATAGCAATAACCGTCAATGCCGTATTCGTTGCGGCACCGTTGTTTCTTGCGACTGCTTTTCTCCAATTGACCGCCGATTTATCGATCGATCGAGCGAACGTCGCAACGTTCTCTGGGATGTGTTGGAAATCGCGAAAAACGATGAATCGATTCTGGACGAAATCGCGATGATACAAATTGTACGATAGCGGGGAGAATTCGCGATTGTTGAACGATATCGATTGCGCGAAGCGCGACGATGCGCGTGTTCTCGAAGGAGGCGGTGATTCGACGTTGCACCGGTGCGAATGGCAATGAAAAAGTGAGGCCGTCGTCGCTGTCACGCCTCCCGTCGTTCGTGCTCACATCGCGAAAATAGTCGATCCAGAGACCGCTGGATGGCCATGGCGTTTCGTATTGTTCGTTTTTTTTTTTTTTACGACGTACGCATCTGAGCTGTATCGTCGCACTTATCCGAAGAATACGCACTCGTCGTCCGACGGGGTCGCTTTATCGTACGAATAAGATCGCGAATGATTCGAGAGACAAAGTTCGTGGGACAAGTGCCGTGAAAGTTCGTACTTGCTTCTCCGTTGTCGCGACGAGAAAGAAACCGTACACTCGCGCCTGTTATTATTATCTTTGTGTATCTTTATTACGGAATATTTTCGCATCGCGGGAACGAAAACCGATCGCATAGCGTCGCGCATTCCGTGAATCGTTACGGGACCACGGTCAGTCGCACGGAAGCAGCGTTTCGTTCGAGCCATCGAGTCCAAGTGGCTGCGATCGAGCGAGTCGATGACGAGTCGTCGAACAGTGAGTCCATGGCGCCACGATCGTTGTTCGCTGCTCGTTTCAACCAGATCGCGTACGCTCGTTGTAGCGTACGATCGAATTCGGCGGCGGTCGTGTACGTGCGTTTGTTCAACGGATCGTCGATATTGCCGCGTTTGAATCCCTCCACTGATTGTACGAAATAAACAGCGAGTCGTCTAACGATCTTGTAGTAATTCAATCGATCGCGATCCGAGCGAAAATCCCGCAATAGACAAAATTTGGTCGCGTTCGGATCCTCAACGTCCAATGCGAACACGCAGTGCACGCGATCACCCGGACTGTAACCGTACCGTTCGATCGTGGCTTGAATGAAACTGGCTTCCCGATCCGACCACACTGCGCGGATTGAGCGCCAGATTGAAAGCGAACGCTTTGGACGCCGTGCGACGCGTAGTAACGATTCAGCGACGCGAACATCGCTACGAAAAACGCCACTTGATCCTCGATCACTAGTCGGCAACGAGCCACTTCGGGACGCGTCGCGAGGATACTCGCGACATTGCGCTGCAACGTGTTCACCGTACGTTTGACGAATTCCTGGGCGTTTTTCTCGAATCCTTTGGTGACAAAACGGCCTCGCGCGAGCTCCAGCGTTTTCCATTATTTCTTCTTGCCCATTATGCTGCACGTTTCCACGCCCGAATCCTCCAAAATCGATAGCGATCAGTGGGCAATTGTAGCGTCGAAACGTTCGATTGATCAGTCGCACTATCAGCGCCTCATACTTTCGTTGCTGATCAGCGTCTATGGCGTTGAATTTTGGTCCTTTGTTGAGATCCGAGACATCGTCCGCTCCTTCGAGCGACGATTCGCGCAGCGTCCGACACGCACAGGATGAGCCCATCCATATCGCGGTATATCACGTCGCATCGAATCTCGCGACGCGACAACGCGACACCGTCATCATCACCGTTGCCGCCATTGACCACGCGAATAACCGATACCGGGGAACGCGCAACAACCGCGGGTAACGCCACTTCGCATATCCAGGCAGTTTCGTGAAAGGTCTTCGCGACAACAGGGTCACGGCGGCGGCCACTTGCGGCGAATACACCACGCTGCGTCTGTAATTCAGGTATCCGTACATAGAATTGGCGACCACATTGAACATCTTTTCCTTGCAGCCGAACACGCGTCGCTGAAACACGTCGTCTGTCGCGCGCATCTTGACTTTGTAGCGCTTTCGCATACGCAGATAGTGACTCCACAGGGAACATATTATAGGCCGGTCGTCGTTCACTGTGGCGCTTCGACACACCATGAGAATCCATCGTCGCGTCGGATCGATGCTGGACTCGATCATTTCGCGCGCGTTCGAGAACTCGACGCCTCGTACCATCCGCCATGACGTCAAACGACCGCCGCTGCGAGCGAGTTTCGGCCGCGAATCGTGTAACGCGACATATCATCCTCGGCCATCGCGTCGTCGTCCGTGGACTTGATCAGCAGTTGACCGGTGCTTTTGCGCGATGAAGAGTCCGCTGGTTCATAGTCGAAACATCTCACCAATCCGTCGCGTATGGTTCGATCCAACAGTGTCTCGTCGTCGCCGTGAATCTCCAATAGATGATCGCAGGTCAACACGTAAACCGTCTCCATTGACAGTTCGCTGTCAACTGGCGCTGACACTGGCATCCGATCGACGGGTAGAACGATGCGAAGTCGATACAAATCGGTCTCCTGCAACAGGACAAGATCGAACGTTCAAACGACGATCGTCGCGCGTTCGTCGTCCTTCTCGATCGGACACTCACGAGTAATGATTGGGCGCTGCCGAATTGATGCCTCCGATGTACACCTTGTCGTCAGCGATGCGCATCAGTCGCAATTGATCGTACACCGGTGGCAACGCTGTACGACCGGTCCTCGTTGCAATCGAAATTCTTCGAGTTCGTCGATCAGCGACGACCGTCGAATCACGTGTACTCGTTGCGCGGGATTGCGCTCAACGAGTTGGCCGCGTATTTCGGATTCGGCAATCACACGCACGGCGAGGTGCTCGGTTGCGATCACACGTATCCGTTCGCTTCGGTCGAGGCAGTGGACGATGACGTAAATTTTCTATCGTACGTAAGATTGAGCGCGAGTTTCCATATTCTGTTGGATGCTACGTTCGCTCTAGTAAAGGCGTGGCGACTCGTGCCACATCTCGCGTCGCGAACGCTGGCTACGCTCGAGCGATCGCCCGATGTGCGACGTCGCTCGATGGAACGTTTGATGCGCGAATTGGCGCAATGGATCGTTGCTCGATACGTTTCCTAGGAACGGTTCGGCGTAACGCCGACGCGGAATTCATTCGAGCGCGACGGTGGACACTCTAGACTAGAGCGACTGCTGCGGCGTTCGTGGCGACGCTACTCGCCTCGTCACTGCTAACCGAACCGACCGGACATTCGCGTAGCGCGCTCGATCGCTGTTCGGTGTCGTCAATTACGCATAAACTGCCAATCTGCGGCAAGACGCGTAGCATCATCTTCATCGCCGAACTCATTAGAATCTGCGACACAAAGAAGAGATGGAGCGCCAGAACGAACACCAGCGTCCGTCTCAGCCACGGATTATCCATCGCGATACTTATCGTCGCTCATATCTTACGATGCGTTTGAGCGCGACGAATGCGCGTACATTTAATCGCGCGAGCAAAAGTGAACGGAGTTCTTGCCGATTCGAGCATTGAATTGGCGTTTCTACGAACGGACGAAGACAACGCGACCGAAAAAAAACGCTAATCGTTAACGCAGTGACATTACGCACCGAGATAAAATCGTCGAGTCGAGTCGAGGCATCATGACCGCGATTGCCGGTTTGACCACCTCAGTGTTCGTTGTCGTCACGTTGCTGTTGTCGACACTGGCGAACGATCTCGTTCGCGTGTTGCCGCGAAATCAGCGAGAGTCATTGGTCGAACGCCGAGACGTTGAGTTGCGATCGGCGATAGATCTCGACGATGCAAACTTCGTCGATTCGAAATGGTGTCCGGTGGATGCGAACGACTGTCGTCGCCATCTCAGACCGCACGGCATACCAGAGTCTCTCTGGCGGTACTTGCAACGTTACGGAATAACGAATCGACCGGCCGTCGAGAGACTGTTGCTCAATTGCGCGCATTGTTACATCGTTCTCACGCCGACCGATTCGCATGCGCGGCGCTTGTTGAATCGTACGGCGAATTCGCGTCGGACCATCGATGACAGCGGAAGCGTGTTCGGATGGAGGAATCTGGCCGAAAATTGGCGTTTGTATCTTGTGGACGATCGGACCGGGTTGGATTTCAACGATGTTGGTGCCAGAGAGTACCCGGTGTATCCGGTGACGGACGAGACGATGCGCATGCAATTGTTGAGCGATGCTTTTCACTTGGCTTTCGATCGGTGGTTAGCACGAAGTCCCGGATCGGACGAACGAAGAACAGTTCTCGACAGCACCGTTGTTGCCGAGGCCATTCGTCATTGGCTGTCCACGCCAACGCGTTGTGCGATCGACGAGGTACGCGCTGCATGGTGCGACGATCCAGATCTCGTATCGGAGTGACCAAGAAGTTGCCGGACGAGGTATTCGCCGTAACGTCCTCGATATCTATCAGATTGAACGGCAACGCGAATTGATACGTGCGACTCGAGGATGTGACGGACGCGTCGTTGCGCGCGATAGTCGTCGAGGCGATGTCCGCGAGGAGAAACGATGATCGAACGGACACGACGAAGCGAGCTATACTTTGCGATCCGTTCGTATCGAACGAATGGTTGAATGCATACGCCAACACCCATTCGCACCGTTGGTTTCGCGAGAACAAACAACGATCGTTGGTCAACTGTCCACCGTGCTCGTTGCACGCGGTAGCGTTGAACGAACTGTGCGAGTACTTTGGTTTCGTCGACCACAACAAAAGATATGCCGGGATAGCGAACACCAACGACGAAGAGGACGGTTTACCCTCGTACACGAGATTACCCGTTAATCTTCGCGTTCTGTTCGAAGATGCGCTTGCTCGCCCGCGTCTGTCCAACTTGTTCGATCGGTCGTCGCGCATATCGTGTCGTTCGACGAAACGATTGGTGCGCGAGTTGATGCGATGGCGTCTGCTGCTCGATTCGGTTCCCCATCAAATAGTGACTTCCGACCGATCGCTCGCTTCGCGACACGTCGCGTAAAAACGTACACTGCATATCAATGTAAAAGGGATGAGGGAAGGGAACATTGACGATGCTCTGTGAGAAATGCAATAAAGGGGTATACGAAACAAAATCTGTTTATTTCAATTCCTGTGATTCCTTTCTTCTCGAAGTCGCTTCGTAAGAACGATCGGTGGAAGGTGCAACGTGTACAAAAAAAATGAATAGTATCTATGGAACGTAAGCGTTCATGGATTCGCCGTGAATCACGGGCAATAGATCGCTCGGATGTGTGTTCGTCAAAGCTCTGGCCATATCTCGCAAATGACTGAGTAGAGTCAGATTCTGATTGTACAATCGACCGACGGTGTTAACGTCTTCGCGCTGTTCGAATGAATCGATCACTTCCGTCGGTAAACCACGATCGTTCGATATTGAAATTATAGTACGATCGTTGTCTCTTCAACGTTCATCTTCGTCGTAGTATTCAACCGGTGCTATGGGTAAAAAAGACAGCGACGGGGGCGATGACGACGATCGAACGGTGACGGCTCGAGATTCGCTTCCATCGTCGTTCGAATCCGATCAATCGCGATGCGGAATCGTTGACGCATGCTTCCTCATCCTCGTTGTCATCGATCGTGTTCTCCGTTTCGTTTACGGGTAATACCACGTTCATGCAAGTGTACAAATCGTCTAAGTACGAGTGATTCAATTGATGCAAGACCTCGGTCACTTCGATCATATTCTGACGCAGAGTATGTCGAGCGTGTACAAGAATCGCACCGTCGCACGACAGACATCTCCATTCGACTGTGCGGCAATGTGATCAGTAGTACGATCGCTGGGTAGCCAGTTTGCCGTTTGAAGTCGAAGATCCCGTACTGATTGTCGGGATCCAAACGTACGTACGGAACCGGAATCTCGCCACCTAGATCCACGTATCTCGTTGACGTTGCGACATTGTTCGCGATCGCGCGCGAACGACCACGAGGTTTGGAAAATCCCACTACCGTCAGATTACCGGGTAGATTTTCCTTCGCCAAGTGATCGTGCAACCACCGCGCGATACGAGCCACGCGTTAAACATTCGTCCAGTGCGTACACTAGGCACGTATCGAACCGTGAACTAACACTCGATACCGCTCTCTCGTTCGGAACGTTTTTCGTCGTTTTATCGTTCAGAGTCGGACGACGAACGCTTGTCGATTGAGAATCAAAATTTTCGGTTTCCTCGCGAACATTGTTCGTCTCGTCCTCGTCCGATTCAAAAAATTCGTCGCCGAAGTCATCGCCGGTCTCGGTGCGAGTTGATTCTTTCGCAAAGATCATTGTCGCGGTGTCTCTTATTCCATTTGAGTATTGTTAAGCGCGATACGGATCATGATATTAGACGTTCGTACCTCGCGCATTATCGACGATGTACGAGGAAGCAGTTTTTCCTTCTCGCAAAAAATGCAATTCGCTCGTTCGGTATTGTACGCCGACGCTACACTCGACGACAGCGGACGATGTTCGATCGCAAGAACTGTACGCGCCGAAACGGTTAACGATCAACTCGTTCGCGTCAGACGAATGACGTTCGATCTGACAAGATCCGTGGAATCGAGACTGGACAAACGACCGCGAGTGAATCGCATAGACATTATGAGCTACGGAATCGACAGCACGTGGAATTCATTGCGACACGTGTACATGTCGTCGCGAGAAGCGTTCGACGAACCGGCGTTACCGGTCGAGATTCACGCCGGTGTCAAACTACGACAGCGACACTGATTCGTCGGAACGACCGGTGCCGCAGCAACTCATGTACTCGACGGAACACTACTATGGCAAAGGGCGCTCGGAGGGATATGTGCTATTGTGCGAATCGTGCGCTACTGCAGAATTGAACGTCGCACAGATGAAGAACGAGTCGTTTTTTCTGCCGTTTAATAACTGTGACACCATTGTACCATTCGTGTTTCAAACGCCTTTGATATGGCTTGGGTCACTCGGCACGATCGTAGGTTTCGCGCTGAGTACGCAAACGTTCAATTTGTCCGTTTTTGCCTTGTTCGTACCAATAATAGCTTTCGTTTTTACCGCGGTGTACAACCGTACGGTTTTTGATACGCAGGACCGTCAACGATGCGAACTGCGAAGATGCGAACACGTTAATGTCATACTTCGCATGACGATCCCATCCTCGCTCTGGGATTAACAGCGAGAGTACTTTCACAATGACGATCGCTAGGTCCGCATTTGTGAATTCACTGATGGATCACGAATGTCAAATGCAAAATGAATACATAGCTGTACTGTATTGAACGGAGGCTGCGACGCCGTCTACGTTCATTTCGTAATTGGATCGAGCAACTTAAAAAAAATAATATGTGTTGCGTTCGATTTGAACATATACGTACTCAAGCTTTATGCGGTATCGACAATATCGCACGAGTTCGTGCAAAATATTACGATACTACAGAAAGCTTCGAAACAAAAAGTGTTGCTATTGGGCCCTACCTACCCGAGACGCGAGCTAAACGGACAGTGAACACTGTTTTTGTTGGTGTTCAAAGTCCAAAGTTAACTAGAGAGAGAGAGACAGAGAGAGAGAGAAAAGATAATATGTGTGCGTTTGTTCAAAAATGTATTGTCGAAAAGAAGGAAATGGGATACTGATGAACGATTATGATCGACAAAAAAACGTTTCGAACGAGACGATCCACGATCGCGCATCGCGACGACGTTTCATGCGACGGCGACGACTGACGATATGAAATTGGTTCGTTGCGGAACAGGTGGATATGGAAACTGTCACTGTGCGTTTGTATGTGTGTGTGTGTGTGTGTGAAGAAACAGAAAGTCCTGAAAAATTGTCAAATTAATAAACAAGCTGACAAATCATGTCATTCACCGGTGATCACCTTTTTTGCCTACCTACAACAATTGTTATACTTTTGCCTGCCTGTGACAACGAGTAACCCTTAATTTTATCGAAACATCATAAGAATTATATGAAGCGGTTTAAGCCAAAAAAGAAATGCGTGCGGAAATGTTGAATATTGGACAGATACAAAAAGGAAATGGAATGAAACGAAGCGATGCTACTAACGATAAACTGACAAATTAACGTTTCGAACGACGATACGCGACCGCGTATCGCGACGACGTTCAACGCAACGACGACGATTGCGAATTGATGATCTGGGATAAGGTTGGAAATGTGTGTATATCATACCTGCAAAAAAGCAGTTTTAGCAAAAGCAAGAGCAGATAAATAGTCTAAAATTATATCTATAAAATAACAAATATTCGCTGAGTACCTGTGTCCAGTTCATCCATTCGAACGAGTGCTCATGCGCCAAATACTGGATATATACATTAGCGAACGTTTACCGTCGGAACGAGCCGCGTACGCGCCCCCCCCCCCGGTACGGTCTCGCCGTCGGACGACCCTCGCGATCACGATCCGCCAGCGCGCGACCTGGACCTTTTCCCAGCGTTATCACCGGCCGATCGGCCGACCCGATGTTCGGCGAGCACGCGTGTGTTGCCGATCGTGTCGGAAAACGACTTCGTCACCACGAGACGACGCCTCTTCGAGACTTGAAGTCCAACGGGGGACATGCGAGCTCTTGACTGGAGGACTTACTGTCGTCCGTGATAGAACCCGGCGTTATAGCCGAACGATCGCGCTCATCGCGTTTGAAGCGCTCGCCGCTCGAGTCGTGGAACCAAATCGGTGTCCGGAAACCCCTTCGTGCGATCCAAGAGCTGTTCGTCCGCGTTCGCTCGCCCGAGAGCTGAGCTATGACCGTGTTCTCACGAGAGAACGCGAACACTGACGTACGAGAAAGAGAGAGCGAGGAGCTCCCGACGCGGCGACCGAGCCGCGAACGCGCGCCTCTCCCCCCCGTACGGTCTTGCCGTCGGACGACCCTCGCGATTACGATGATTCTTACGCAGTCTATGGCGCAGGACTACGCTCGTTCGAAAGGAGCACCGAGAGCACAGTGTTGATCGGAGGTTTCAGCGAGCTTTATATATCCTTATTAAAACATGGTAGAAAGGGGAATTGAGGTCAATGAGATTAACAACGCTCGACTTAACACTCAGACATTGTGCTACGCACCAATGCGCGTGACACGCAAGAGCGACTCGTTATCTCCGCTCGGTTGAACATTTAAGCGACGCGAGAGTGAATCGTTATTTCCGTTCAAGCGAGCGGTGAGTTGTCGAATGTTGTTATTTTTTTGGCCTCGAATGAATTCGTTCACGCTCGAATTGCTACATACGACCGAGATAACACTCAACGCGCCTGACGTGGCGACCAGACTTTTGAGTTTTTTCGCGACTGTGTCGCGTGGTGAGAACATCGCGTCCGATGACTATCCGTCCACGAGCTCTCGTCTCAGCGATATGATCTCTGCCGCTCATGAGGCGCGTGTTCGCTTGTACGAAGCAACGAAAGATGCTCATCGTGTTATAACGATCCTGAGACTGTACGGCTTCGTCGACATTAACGCGATAGCATCAACTGAGCTCTTGACATAGTCAAGGTTCGACGCGACGAAGAATCATCGTTTTCGCAACGTTGATATTGTTCGGTCGTACAACGAATCGCACGAATCGATTATTGACGATAACATCGGCGTGTCGAAACGGACGGAGCGAGCGATTGAAACGATGATGCGCAATTTGCGACGATTGATTCGCGAAAAAACTGATAAATATTTCGATCTTCGACAAACCGCGAACTCGTTGACCAGCGAAATCGTCAATTTGAACGTCGCGTACAAGGAGCTCGATCGAGCTCGAGCGCAATACGACGAATGGTTCGAGCGTGAAGGTATCGTTCTTTCGAAACAGCGTCTCGATTTGATGCACGAAACGAGCAAATTGTCAGAATCGGCGAACGAATTGGCATTTCTGTTGAACAGTACAGACGACTCGGTGCGACTCGTCGTTCAATATAAAACCGTCGAATTGGAGCGAGCTGTGACCGCGGATGAAACGCTCAGATCAGTGGTTTTCGAAAGGGAGTGCGCCGAATTGGTAACGCAGAATCGGTCGCTCGAGAGCGAACATTTGACGAAAGCGAAGGAACTGGGAAATATCGCACGGAGCATAGACGAAATCGCGACGAAAGTGCGAAAGTTGATTTCTCGAGTCACCGTCAAACTCATCGCGTCACTGAGGCGACGTCGTCGGTCGCTCGAAACGCTGCAACGCGAGGTGACCGAAGCGATCGAATCGAAAACTGTGCATCGCACGGTTCTGCTCCAATACCGACAAAACTCGTCCGATCGATATCGCTTGATCGAAAGCATGAAAAACGTATCATCCCATGGTGATCGATTGTGAAACTCTGCTGAAAACGCGTCGACAGTTGTGCAACGGTCATTGACGACATTGGATCATGCGAGCCATGCATGTTCGTTATTGGCCCAACAATCGCACTAATCGTTTCGATGTTGCGCATATCACATTAAACGGCCTGATCGCGTGTCTGTATTTTTACGGCACGACGATACGATTCCTCGACGTCGTGGATTCGTGGTATCGAACGATACGCCATTCCGACAACATCTCTCGTGCTGTGAACGAACTGTACGAGATGCAACGACGGTTGTTCGTCTCGCGAAACGAAAGAAACAGCGACGACGATGGCGCGATCGCGTTGGATATGATTCGACTCGATTTGAAACTCGTCCCGATCTCGGTGTTTAACGCCGTCATGTCCTTCTTTAGAGCGCGACAATCGTGCGAACGCGACGCGAATCCTGCGAATGGAGATAAGGGTGAATAAAGAGACGCTGGAATCAAACTGCGAATATTTCTCTCTTTTTATTCATAGAATGCTCAGAGCGCAACACGCGCCTTAGTACTCGTGGGTACCATGAATTTCGACTCGGCTCGATCTATGTACGTCGTCGAGTCGTCGAAAACCAGCGACTTTAGTCGTTTCGTCGAAGTCGCGGCAACGACCGATCGCGACGGTATCGACGCGTCGCAATCGCACAACGTTCTCTCGCCTACGTAGTACAGCAAACAGCAAGCTACGTAGTACAGCAAACAGCAAGCTACGATGAAGACGATCAGCGCGATCAGAGCAGACAACGCCATGACCAGCCACACGAAAGGTGCCGCTGAGGCACCTAACGCCGCGGTAGCAGCAGCCCCTACGATATCATTCAGAGTGGTGATCACGGACATGTTTAGCTCAGATTCACGTAGCGTCGCTTTACCAACTCGTTGTCGGCGTTTACGAAGTAACGCGACTCGTAATAATAGCCGATGCCGTTTCTTACCGTCGACATATCGTATCGTTTCGACAAGAACATGGACGACAATATGTGTTCGCATCGACGATACAAAATGTCGTAGTCGCACAGGGACAAAGTCGAACGAACGTCACGCTTTATCTCCCATTGCAAACGAGACAGATCGATGACCGCAGGGATCGGAAGCAAATGGATCGACGAGGCGAACATCGACTCGACGTCGGCACGATCGCGACTCGTGAACGCGTAACCGTCTCACCAAACGAACGTGCCCAGCGTTTCGCTGACACGACGCGATCGAGCATCGCGCATCGATCGTCGTACCCCGTCATTCGCAACCATTTGGCCGAATGTGCATTTCGCGCGCTTTCATCAATCAACACGCGAAATTCGCAACGTCGAATCGGTCATGGTGCACGTTCAAACTTTCACACTCGACCCTTCTCACCGCGAGTTCGCACGATAGAATCAGCGCGAAAAGACGCAAACAATCGTCGGATTGCGAATTGCACGATACACTTATCGGCGATAGCGTCTGATTGCGCGTAGTATTCGACAGTACCAACAGCACGATCAAACGATTGTTGCGATCGAAGCGCAGCACTGTCGTTCCTCTTCCTCCGCATCGTCGGTCGTCATCGTAATCGATTCGATGCTCCTCACCGCGATGACATTCTGCGACGATCGAACGTTCCGCGGATCGGTGTCTTCGTGTCCGATCGTCGACGCGGTCACGACGAACCAGACGAACACTATTTTGTACGACGATTCGTCATCCGTGAAGCAACCTTGACGTTGTTCGTAGGAACGCACCAATCTCCGAATCGCCGATTCCGACGCATCCGTCAAGCGCATCCGTCAAGGCGTTTTCGTCGCGATTCGTTTCGCATCGTGCCAATGTGACCGACGTGACCTCGGCCAACCACTTGCCGGAGGGACCGCTGATGAACAGCATATCGGTCTTGGCGCTGTCGATCATCTCGGCCAAAACGTTAATCGATCTGCAGCGATAGCGAGCGCACAAAGTCTCGAACATGGCGACCCATCGCGCTGTCGTCATCACGGTCGATCTCAAGGGACGATCCATCTCGTCGGCGAACGATCTGAACGGATTCGGGGTCCGACGTCGATTTTTTATAGGACGACGCGACGACACGCGCAAACCTTCGAGTTTCTTCGGCGCCGCGCTCGCGTGTCTCGTCACATTTGTGTGACCATCTCTCTCTCTCTCTTTGTGTTATCATCGAGCTCGAACGATACGGTCGCAAAAGACCCGTTGCACTACGAAGAAATCACGCGAAGTTTCGTTCGCTGAAGCGATCTTTTCGCATGGTGTAATTTGGCACTTCCAATCGATGCGATTCGATTCGAATGCGACTGAACGCGGTCAACGGTATGTGCGTTCTAGAGTCGAACAACGGATACAGCCACATATCGCCGTGCAGATCAGTGTCTGGCAAGTGAAGCCATTGATGCTGAAGAGGACCGTCGATTCGCGCGATGAAAGACGCGTCGTCGGTATGTTTCAATCGATCGGCAGACGAACGATTCTCCAATAGGGCCTTTCGCTGATGTCTTACGCGCGTGATAACGCGACAACCGCTCGGAACCGACAACAGTATCGTGTTGATATCGTCGAACGCATACTCGGGTCTATCGACGTCGTCCCGCTGTTGGATCAAGGACTCTATCATCGTGTCGTGCTCGTCACCGTACGCTCCTTCGTATCTGGCCGTGAAATTGTCCATCGATTGGCCGTTTTGGACGCCACGAAATTTGTTCAATACGCGAAATCCTCCTTGAACGATCGCAACGCCACCGTCGCTCGATTCATTCACCGGTGCACGATACAGCGACACCGTTACCGTTCTCGATTCGCTGCGCGTGTTGTCGACCCACACGTATCGAGTCCCGTCCAAAAGCATCACGGATGTGACTTTAGCTTCGTACCAAAAGTGATCCACGTAAAACTCAGCGCCTGTCCTCTCGACCTCGGCCACCGAGGAAACGGTTTCGAATTCGATAACGGCGTCGAAATCGAGGTTTCGATGTCGCGATTTCGCTGGTACGTAACACACCAACCCTCGTTTCGAATGATCGTCCAAACGAGACATCAAATCGTACGCGATGCCATTTGCTGATATGGTGCGAGTGTGATGTTTAGTGGGATATCTCATGAACCACGGCGGCGTAGCTAGTGGATTCCACGATTCGTCGGTATCAACGGTGAATCGTAGAACATATCGGCCGAAACGCTCGATCGTCATCAGCGATCCGGCCGATTCGCTGTGCGCGAAACTTTTGTTCCTCGTGGGCCGTTCGATGATTCGATGATACGTCTCGAACGAATGAAACAGACACTCGGGCGGCATTTTGCAAAATTCTCGTCGTTCGGCCATTCGCGCTCGAGTGTATTCGCTCAAGACACCGCGTTCTCGACGGCAATGCTCGCTCTCCGTTGCACCGTCGCGCACAGATGCTCTATGTGTCGCCATTTGTGTGCGATCAACGCCGGGTCGAAAGCGGAGCACACCGCGCGCAATTCTCCGTAACGCGAATCGCTTCGCGCTCGATCGTCCATGACTCGAACGTACAGCAGAATAATACCGGCCAAATAAGCCAGACTGTTTGCGATCCGTCCGAAGCGCCGCTCTTTGTGTCGACGAAATCGAGAATTCTCGATGCCACGAGATATCCTGCGTGACTCGCGCGTGAGCATGCCGTGCGTGTTTTGCTACCGGACACCGCGTAGTTGTTGTCACGTTTTGTCAGCATGTGACTGCCAAATATGGCAACGTTTTCGACAATAGCTGTTAACATCTCATCTCCGAGCGATACAAAACTAAAAATAAATGTAAGATCGAAGTGACGAACGTTTTCGGTTCCTCGCTTCGATCAGATCTTCTCGTTGCACGACACCGTTCGCAAGTGCTATCTCAGTTTGTTCCGCTCCGTTTTTTTTTTCGAATCAGCTGCTCGACCGCTCCGGTCGAACCTCATCGTCCAAAATACGACTGCGGCCTCAACGTGTTGCGCTTCGGAAAGATGTGCTAAGTACGAGCACATTCATAGCTCATTGTCAAGTTTATTGTATAATTTTTTTTATAATAAAATTGGGATCGCGTATTCGAGTGGTGCTCGCGCTCTAACTTGTGAACATCGGCCTCCCAGCGCCTCGACGAACATCGAAGCAGAAAAGGAAGGAAAAGGAGAAACGATCCCACGAAAAACAAAAGTAATCAGTATCTTCATTTCAATTCGAACCCCGCGCTCATTGCTGAGCGGCCTCTTGTTCGCTTAGCCAAAGGGCAAACACAGACTTTCCTCATCCGTGGCGTCGATGAACGCGGTAGCGCATATTGCCAGATCGCAGACAAGCGTATACGATCGACGGGTTTTTCCAGAGTTTTGTATCGATGCGACTGGTTGCTCTCCGTTTCGAATTCTTTGTACAATCGCCACCTACGCGACAATACGGCGACTTCTTGATCTCGACGACGCGCCGTTCGCACAGCGAGAGACGAATTCGAGAACGCGCGATTGCCGTGTTGATCGTCGTTGGTCAATAGCATCTCGATCGATCCGTAATCTCCGGCTGTTGTTCCGTAGCGATCGTTGTTCGAACCGTTGATCAGAATCGAAGCGTTGAATTCCTCGTACACCGACACCTTATCGTCCACGACCGCGTTTTCCGTCTCCGTGGATCACTCGCGACGTCGAGAACCGGGCACTAGGTCTCGAAGTTCCTGCCATATCGCGACCAACGTGAGACCTATCTCGTTCGCGTTCACAGTCAAAACGGATCGGTCTCCGTCGATTAGACCGTAGTCCGTGCGTGGATCAAATCGCGCAAATCTTACGCGATAGGCCAGCGAAGCCGTGTTTGCGAACACTGCGTTGTTTCTCACGGTGATCGTTGTCCGTATCGCGAACGGAGTCTTCGGCGAAACTTCGGGCGAATTTTTCGTCTCGGGTGACTCGTTCGGCGACCGATCCCACGACAGCGCCGATGGAACACCCGGTGTCGGTGTCAACGGGGTCTTCGCGCGCGGTGTCAACGGCGCCTGAACGGTCGCCAAATATAGCGCGTACGCGCAACCAATCAGACATATCGTCAACATGAGCAATATCATCGTTGCGCACGTTTTGTCTTATGAGAAACGACCTCGATTGGTCCGGCCGTTTGATCGTGCTTTATCGGCAAGTTGAGAACATTGGCACGACCGTAATTCCCGCTCGACCGATTCCGCGTCGCATCGAGACACGGCGGTCGCGAGTTCTCGTATCTTGGCCGGTGCGAAGCGACGTCCATCGTTCGAAAAATCGCTCGATGACACGCTCATCGTCCGACTCGAGATCAACAACGGAACGATTCGCTCATAAGCGTTCACCTGCTGCGTCCAGATGATCGCTTCGGCGCGCAAAAGCGTGAACTCCGCCGTCGGGTGGACGACGGGTTTAGGTGTCGCGGAGAAAGAACGAAACAGCAAGTATCGATCGTCGTTCGTGATCGCTGAATGCCACGGTTTCAGCACCGAGAAGTCTCGAAAATACGGAATTATGGGCCGTATCGTGCGAGCGGTCGCGTTGCTCAGCGGCTCGTCGCGTGCGTTGTCGTACCACGCGAACGTTTCAACAAGAACGAACCGCCTGCGCGCAATACCGAACGAGCCACGATCCATTGAGCGATCGTCAGGTTCGAGGAGGAATCTTTCGCTCCGTCGCCCATCACCAAATTGACCCTGCGACGCAATTGACGCAAGTGTTTCACGGCGATCGAAACAGCAACATCGTCATCGGTGGAACCGTCGTCGATGAATACGCGCTTCCCGGCGCTGGAACGCGACAACTCGCGCTGCAATCGCGTCGCTACTCATTCAACGTCGCGGTGAAACACGAGCGTATCCTTGGCGGATGATCGCAATCAACGTCGCGACATATCGACGCCTCCTTGTCTCTTGGACAGACTCACACCGACACCACTGGCCGACCAATGTTTTCGCAGAAAAACGTAGTCCAGAAAGCCTCCGGGTGCGCAGCACAGATCCACAAATTTTACTTCCGCGTCGCGAGGTACGATCGGTACGAGCGCGTCCGTTTCGGCCAATTTCACGCAAGACCGATTCGGTACGTCAGCTACGGTTTCCAAACGCGCGAATCCGTTCTCAATGTGAATCAATCGGTGAACGAGCGACTCGACAGGCGCTGCGTCCGGCACCAAAGTCGAATATTTCTCTCCGAGGACAATGTCCAATTCGTCGCGCAGCGACTCGTCGCGTCGACAGGCGCGTCGAGACAGATTCTTCGTTAACGATGCGAGAATCGCGATCGCTTCTAACGAGTCGCGATCATCGGTACGATTCGTTGAGAGCACCGATATCGATTGATCCGCTCGTACGCTGGTCAACACGCGCGTGATATCATCGATGTCGAGTCGACGCGTCGCGACGATCGAAAGCAGAACGATGAGTGGGAGGGGGGTGAAACGAATAAAGAACGGATAAAAGGACCATATCGCGTTATTTATATTTAATAATATATTTAATTTTATATTATTATATTAATAAACACTCACTATGATTACGTCTATGATTACGTTATTTTAATTCTTAATTTAAATTAGTATTATAATGAAGTAGATACAAATTTTACAATAATAGAAAACATGAATTATTATAGATATTGTTGTGCCCACACCTTTGGGGAACGTATTGTTCCCACGCTCTTGGGAGAAGACGCTCTGTGAAGAAGGCATATAGAGAATGTGAACAGCTGTTATCGTTGTCAAGGAGTTTGTTTACTAACAACTGGGAATAATAGGAGAGTCGCTCTAGTCCTGTCACAGCGTACGGACGTAAAGCGAATTCGTGCGATTATTTTGGAATTGATTGAGATCCGTTTTTCTAGGCTGTAAATAAAGCTTTTCTCGTTTAGTATATCTCGAGTTATTTCTTTCACGCGCGGGCACAACATTTGGGGGCTCGTCCGGGATCAATAACGATAGAAATCGTAGACGTGCTTGTGTGTGAAAGTGAAAGAAAAAGAAATGGCTTTGGCACATTCGCCGAGGAGGACTCGTGCTCAGACGCCGGCTACCTCAGATGATTCATTACGAGCCGTTCTTCAGGAGTTGCAGCAACTAAGGGAGGAACGGCAGCAGGATCAGAGAGAACAGCTACGAATACAAAATGAATTAAAAACACAGCTTGAGGAGCGTGATTCAGCTTTTAAACGCCTGGAAGAAAAACTGGATAAACAGATGAGTCCTTCAAATAATAGTATTTTTGGGAATGAATCTCGTAATGTTATCGATCTCGAAAATTCGAGAATGAATGTTGAAAGAGAACGTATATTTTGTGATGTCAAAGTGAAATCAGATATTTATGATGGGACAGTGCCTTTAAAAGAGTTCCTTGCACAATTTTCTCTAATATCGCAAGCTAATGGTTGGAATGATTCCGCGAAAACAGTAGCTTTGGCTTCCTGTTTAAGAGGGAAAGCACGAACGGTTCTTTTAAATATAAATGATTTAAAAAAAATAACTTTTAATGAAATAAAAGAAAAATTAGAATTACAATTTGGAGAGGGTGAATTAATGCAAAATTATTATTCACAATTTACAAATCGAAAGATGCTTGCGGGAGAAGATTATGCAACTCTTGGTGCAGATTTAGAGCGTCTTTCGAGAGGAGCTTATCCAGAATGTTCTTTTGAAGTTCGCGAAAAGATTGCTTGTGCACAATTCATTGCTGCAATTTCGGATAATTTTATTAAGCGTTCGCTTTTGACAGAAGGAATAGTTTCACTTAAAGCGGCTATAGAACGAGCAAAGATTTTACAATCAATAAATGAAAACTGTTTTTCACGGAAAATAAAAGAACAAAAAGTCACGGGAGTTTTCTGTCGTTTTGAAGAAAAAGAAAATGGATATAAGAAGGGAAAAGAATTTGAAAGAGTTGAAGCACGAAGAAATTTTAAAACGAGTAAGAATAAAGAAAGGGAATGTTGGCAATGCGGTGGGGTAGGACATTTTCGTTCAGAATGTCCGACATTGCAGCAAAAGGAAAACTAAATTTTGCCGAGCTTCACGGAGCTGGTTCGGTAAAAAGGATTCAGGCTCCGTTTTATAAGCGCAAAATTGATAAAAACATGTACAATATTTGTGGAAAATTGAATGATAAAATGTTCCTTAGTAATTTTTGTTGTTTCAGGGGCTTGTTAAATAATACAACTTGTTCTTTTAAAATTGACACAGGTTCCGATGTCTCGATTATAAGTTCTAGGAAGGTAATACCTTTGAAATTGAGTCCGATAGGTTCTGTTAATTTATTTTACCCTACAGGAGAAAGAGTTCAGGTTCATTCACAAGTTGTTGCTACCATTACTTTGGGGAAGTTTTGTGTACAATTATGTTTTTATGTAGCTGATATAAATAATGATTGTATTTTAGGAAGAGATTTTCTTTTAAAAACAGGTTTAGTAGATGGATTGTTTGAAAGGGCTCTTGGAATCTCAAAGAATAGTTTTGGAAAACAAGAATTAATTTGTTCTAGAATAGAGAAACATTCTATTCAATTTCCTGAATTACTTAGGGAAATTCATGAACAAAGTTCTAAACATTTGAATTTTTCACAAAAAGAGATTTTCTCAGAGTTTCTTATTCAATTTCAAGATTTATTTGCTGAAAATGTTATAGCTGGTAATTGTGATATTCTTTGTCATCATATTAAACTTTTAGATTCCAATCCTATTAAGCAGACTCCTCGTCGAATTCCTATTCATTTACAAGAAGAAGTTTATAAAATTATAGAAGACATGAAAGCTCAAAAGGTAATAGAAGAATCCAATAGCCCTTGGATTTCTCCGGCTGTAATGGTAAAAAAAAAAGATGGTTCTATAAGATTTTGTGTAGATTATAGAAAATTAAATGCAGTAACCATCAAGGATTCATATCCACTTCCAAGAATTGATCAAATTTTAGATTGTTTAGCTGGGAATTCATGGTTTTGTACTCTTGATTTAAAGAGTGGTTATTGGCAGGTGGGGTTAGCTCCTGAGGATCGGGAAAAAACTGCTTTTTCTATAGGAAACGGTTTATGGCAGTTTACAGTGATGCCGTTCGGACTTTGTAATGCTCCTGCCACTTTTGAACGTTTAATGGAAAAAGTGTTATCAGGTTTAATTTCTAAAAAATGTTTCGTTTTCTTGGACGATGTAATTGTTTTTGGAAAGAATTTTGAAGAAATGATTTCTAATTTAAAAGCAGTTTTTCTGCGGTTACAATCCGCAAATCTTAAGGTAAATCCAAAGAAATGTGAATTTTTAAGGAAAAAGATCAGATACTTGGGTCATGTGATTTCTGCTGAGGGAGTTGCTACAGATCCTGATAAGATTTCTGTTCTTAAAGATTGGCCAATTCCTAAGACACGGAAACAAGTGCGAAGTTTTTTAGGATTTTGCTCGTATTATCGGAAATTTATTAAAGATTTTTCTCTTTTAGCCAAGCCTTTATTTAGATTGACGGAGGAAAATAGAAAATTTTCTTGGTCAACAGAATGTCAGTTGGCATTTCAGGAGTTAAAACGTGTGATGACTTCTTCTCCAATTTTATCTTTTCCTTCTGGAGAAGGTCAATTTATTCTTGACACTGATGCTTCAAATCATGGCATCGGAGCAGTTCTTTCACAGCTTCAGGAAGGAAAAGAGAAAGTTATTACTTTTTATAGTCGAGTTTTTAGTAAAGTAGAACAGAATTACTGTGTAACTCGTAGGGAACTTCTTGCTGTGGTAGATGCTGTACAATCTTTTCATCATTATTTATATGGAAGGAAGTTTTTAGTAAGAACAGATCATGTTTCTTTACGATGGTTAACTTCATTTAAAAATTTGGAAGGGCAGTTGGCAAGATGGTTAGAACGTTTGCAGCAATATGATTTTGACATTAATTATCGTAGCGGGAAATTACACAAAAATGCAGATTTTCTCTCTCGACGTCCTTGTTTGGAAACTTCTTGTCGTTATTGTTATAAAGTAGAATCACGGGAGGAATCTTTTAAAGAAAATATTATAGGATTTATTTCTCTAGAAAGAGATAATTTACAAGAATGGCGTGATTTTCAGCTTCAGGATTCAGTGTTGGCACAAATTCATCAAGCTAAAGAGATTGATAAAAGGCCTTCTTGGCAGGCTGTTGCTCCTATGGAGATTTCTTCTAAGATTTATTGGTCTCAATGGGAAGCTATAGTTGTTTTAAATGGTGTCTTATATAAAAAATGGGAATCTCCTAATTTATTAAACCATGTTTATCAAATTTTAGTTCCTCGGGAGAAGGTTTCGGAGGTGTTGGAAGAAGCTCATGATTCACCTTCCGGTGGTCATTTTGGAATTAATAAAACTTTACAAAGGATACGTAAACGTTTTTATTGGGCAACTTGCAAGAGAGACGTAGAGGATTGGTGTGCTTCTTGCAAAATTTGTATAGCTAAGAAAGGTCCTTCTGAAAAAGGGAAATCTCCTCTTCAGGTGTATAATGTAGGTGCTCCTTTTGAAAGAATACAAGTTGATATTTTAGGTCCTCTTCCTACCACTCTTAATGGAAATCGGTATGTGCTCGTTGTGCTAGATTGTTTTACCAAATGGCCAGAGGCTATTCCTTTGAAAAATAAAAGAGCAACCACTGTTGCTAAGTTTCTAGTTGAACAAGTATTTTCTCGACATGGAATTCCTTTAGAATTACATACTGATCAAGGAAAGAATTTTGAGTCACGATTAATTCTTGAGATGTCTCATATTTTAGGAATCAGGAAAACTCGTACTACACCTCTTCATCCTCAGTCAGATGGACAAGTTGAACGTCAACATAGAACAATTTTAAATTATTTGGCGAAATATATTTCTGATAATCAACGAGATTGGGATAAATGGATTTCTTTGTTTCTACTGGCTTTTCGCTCCTCTAAACATGAAGCAACTGGAGTTTCTCCAGCCGAAATGTATCTTGGTCAGGATCTTCGTTTACCTTTAGATCTTCTTCGAGGTCGGCCTCCCTCAGTTAAAGATAAAGAAGAAGAAAAGTACACTATTAAATTAAGGAAAAAACTGGATGAAATTCATCGTTTTGCTAGACGTCGTCTTCAAATTAGGTCTCAAAATACCAAATCTTGGTATGATCAACGTTCTAGACAAGTGACATTTGAACAAGGTCAAAAGGTTTGGTTTTTCAATCCTCGTCGTACAATAGGAAAAGCTCCGAAATTGCAAAGTTCTTGGGAAGGACCTTTTATAATTATAAAGAAACTTAGTGATGTCGTGTTTTGTATAGGCAAATCTTTCAAACATAAAAGAAAAGTGGTTCATGCAGATCGTTTGGCTCCTTTTCGAGAAAGAGATATTAAATAAAATTAAAAGAATCAATACATGTATATACATATACTTGTTTGTTTTCTTTTCCTTTTTCAGAATTTCCCATTCCTCTTTCCTTTTCCGTTTTCCGAGTCGCTGACGTCTTTTTCCACTGAGATCCGTTAAGGACCGCCCTCCTCACGGTTTTTGACCGTGGTTTTTCCGTGAGGCTTTGGGTGAATACCGGGGCGGGGATTAGGGGTGTTCTTTTAAAGAACGTCGGGTCCACGGGTTATACCCCCCCCCCTTATCCGAAGAAGAAGCTGAAGAGCGGTGAGCTGGGACTTCGAGAGTCACGTCGACAACTTTTCGACCTGATAGCTGTTGGGACAAGAGATGGCGTAGTCAAGAGAACCTGAGACAGCAGTCCAGGTTGTGACAAAGGATCGCCAAAGGTGCCCTGGAGCAGCAAAGATGGCTTGAAATTTTGGAGATAGACTTGAAGAAGAGCATCACGAACAACTTTTTCCATGGGATTGTCGGGACGACAATTTTGGAAGAGAGGGGACAGTGTTGTGCCCACACCTTTGGGGAACGTATTGTTCCCACGCTCTTGGGAGAAGACGCTCTGTGAAGAAGGCATATAGAGAATGTGAACAGCTGTTATCGTTGTCAAGGAGTTTGTTTACTAACAACTGGGAATAATAGGAGAGTCGCTCTAGTCCTGTCACAGCGTACGGACGTAAAGCGAATTCGTGCGATTATTTTGGAATTGATTGAGATCCGTTTTTCTAGGCTGTAAATAAAGCTTTTCTCGTTTAGTATATCTCGAGTTATTTCTTTCACGCGCGGGCACAACAATATGATACTTCGGTGAAGACATTGGTCAATTCGAGCTTACCTGCATAGCATTTAAGGCTTCTTTAGATAATCCAATATCCTTTAGGTGAGTTAGTAATTCTTGAAAGTTATTAACTTTTTTTGTTAATCGATTTATTTTTCGATGCATTATATTACATTTTGTCTTAGAGTCTTCATAATATTTTTTGACTATATTATAATTAGCATCAGAAGTAAAATCTTCACGGCGAAGATCTCCAATGAAACGTGGATTGCAAAATCTTTTTGAGCGTGTGAATGGCTCTACCTGTTCTACAAAGAAAAATGATTTAATGTTAAAATATTAAATATTTATAGATTGTTACACATTATGTAATAATTTATAATAAAAAAAAATTTTCTTTAAATTTACCTTTTTAATGTGCCAGATTGTTTCCTGTCATTCCTCAGTAATTCGTTTTCTTCAATAGGTGTTTCTTTAATTTTGTCACTATATTTCAAATAAAAATATTTCATTTTATTAATGAAGATTATTATATTTAAAATAATTCATGTATATAATAAATATTTTTTTGTACCTGTCATTTGTTTCATCTTCTTCCTCTTCATTAGCTTCACTACAAATATTGACATTGGTTTCTAATATTTCATAACTTTCGTTTTCAATAATAGCACTCCCTCTGCAGGAGTAAAAAATATTATAATAAGAACAGAACTCATGGATTAATAAAAATTATTCTTCTTTAAGTGTACAAATGTATAAAATATTTACCTCTCACAATATTCAGTAAGTAGTAATGACGGGATAGTATTAGGTATTAGGAACCTCCGTACAGTGTCACCAATTACTTTACAATTAAAATCACTTTTTTTAAATGCTTACTACAAACGAAACTTCTCTTAGTTACTTCTCGACCTATAGCACTACACCATTTTTGCCTTTGTGTTTCCTGTTTTGGGATGCCGAAAAACAAACGAAAACATTTACAAAATTATTGTTACATATGTGTATGTATTATATATTGTTTTAAGTGTTACGTCCCCGAACGAACGAGTCATCCGGCTCTCCGGTGAAACGGCGATAGACGCAACGGCGATTGTGTCGCGAGACCGAAAGATCGCGGGAGGCATATTTTAATCCGTTGTCGAGGACGAGCCTCACTAATGTTTCTTGCAAGAGAGGAATCGTGGAGTCCGCGGGACGTAACATAAGTACAAACGTATACGAGGGTGGTCCGATAAGTACTTAGCCTACAAAAGAAAAACGAAAATTTTGGAAAAGTGGCGATTTATTTCTCAACATAGTCTCCTTTTAGCTCGATACACTTGACCCAGCGATGCTCTAACTTCTTTAACCCGGCTGAAAAATACGTTTTCTCGAGGTCTGCAAAGTAGGCCTCCGTGGCGGCGATGACCTCCTCATTCGACTCAAATTTCTGCCCGGCGAGTGACTTTTTCAAGTTTGGAAACAAAAAGAAGTCGCACGGGGCAAAATCTGGAGAATACGGTGGATGGGGCAGCAGTTCGTAGCCCAATTTGACCAATTTGACCGTGGCGAGGGCGGAGGTGTGAGCCGGTGCGTTGTCATGGTGGAAGAGCACTTTTTTCTTCGCCAAATGGGGCCGTTTTTTCTGCAATTCGGCGTCGAATCGGCCCAATAATTCGGCATAGTACACCCTGTGACCGTTTTGCCCTTCTCCAGGTAGTCGATGCAGATCACACCTTGTGAATCCCAGAAAACGGTGGCCATTACCTTTCCGGCCGATAGGACAGTCTTCGCCTTCTTCGGAGCACGTTTGCCGGGTGAAGTCCACTGTTTCGACTGTTCCTTGGTCTCTGGTGTGTACCAGTGGATCCATGTTTCGTCGACGGTCACGAAACGACGCAGAAACTACTTCGGATTGCGCTTAAACAGCGTCAAACACTGCTCTGAAGTGGTCTCACGGTTGCGCTTGTTGTCCGGAGTGAGCAAACGCGGCACCCATCGCGCCGACAGCTTTCTCATGCCCAAAATTTCATGCAGGATATGACCCACGCGGTCTTTTGAGATGCCTACTGTCTCAGCTATCTCGCGCACCTTCAATCGGCGGTCTGCCAATACGAGATCGTGGATTTTTGTCATGTTATCCTCCGTGGTAACCGTTTTCGGGGCACTTGGGCGTGGCTCATCAAAAACCGACGTGCGACCACGTTGAAACTCGTTAAACCAATTTTTGACGGTCGCCATCGAAGAAGAAGAGTCACCGTACACAGCATCCAAGCGCTCTTTGATTTCGCTGCGCGATTTCCCTTCCAAAAACAAGAATCGAATCACCGACCGATATTGCTCTTTTTCCATTTTTCTAAAATCCGCGGACACGCCCGTTTCCACACGCGGTCAAAACAAAACTACGAGTCCGATTCGGCTGAAATTTCGACAGTAGCCGTTTACGAGAATGTACTACACGATAGTAAATTTCTCTTGCGATAGTGGCGCCATCGGGCGGTGAGGCTAAGTACTTATCGGACCGCCCTCGTAAATGTTTTAATAGTACAAAAATATTCTATTTTCTTTAATGACGATTATTATCCAAATTAAATATTAAAATGAATTTAATTTTATATTTCATAACCTCAATTCAGATTATGCATACTAATATTTATATTATTTACATTACATACCTATGAAAAGATATATTTGCGACTACTCCTTCAGTTGATTTGCAAATGCAGCAGTTCGACACCATAATGAATTATATATTTGATAATATATTTGTAAAATAAATGTATGATGTACGTACATACTCGTATAACAGTATCGCGTTTCTTCCAGTCTCGCTTCTCCTCATTCTCCCCACCACGTAGCAGATTAGAAAGATAAAGCAATCCGATGACTATCGCTCTCTCTTTCTAATGTTGAAATCAGGCTTTTAGTGGGGATGCGCAGTCTATTAGTTGAAGTCTATGCGCTGCACGCATGCTACGCAGAATCGATTATTACTTGAAAATACAATTATCGAAAATTATTTTACGTCCTTTCCCTTTATCAACCGCGCAAAGACAAGGTTATATCTTTATTATTATATTATTGGTGATCCGTTTGGAAATGGCATCAGAAAACGATGTAAGTATTATATACTATTAAACGGCAATTACAAAAATACTGGCAACCATATATTAATATAATAATTATTATATATTATATATACCATATATTAATATAATAATTATTATATATTATATATATCATATATTAATATAATATATATATATGCAGCAATTATAATTCTTTTAATATAGAGTTATATATATTGTATTTCATTCCTTTCTTTTGATGTTTAAATTCAATGCATGTCATTAAGTTTATTGAAAATTTAGTTGCATCATTTTAATGTTTTTTGCTATTATAGACATCGTAGATACTAACATTATAGATTGATATGAATATAATTGGTCTCTGTAATAACAGACACCATAGAAATATCTAGGGTCGAGACATAGCCTGCTGAGAAGATCTGCCCTTTTTCTATTTCAGAGTAGTAGGGATGAAAAGCGAATGAGAGGAAGGGATCTCTTCTATAAGATTCCACCCATTTCTATTGTCTCTGTTATTCCTACTATCCTATCCACTATCAGCAAGTTATATCTGTACCATAGGTATTGCCTACATAACAGAATTATGACAGTCTAGACCAGTTTATAGTGAACATATTTATGAATAAATTATCTATAATAATCGTCCTTAAATTTTTCAGGAACCAGATTTACTTGAAGTACTGGATCAAGTAGAGGCAGCAGCAGAAATTATAAAATTAAAAAAGAGATTAAAATGTTAAAAGGCAAAATTAAGGAGCCACCACCGCCGCCGCCACCGCCGCCACCGCCACCGCCACCACCACCTCCACCTCCACCTGCACCACCACCACCACCGCAATCCCAACAGCTACCAACAGCTCCAGCATCGGAGCTAGCAAAATAAAGTAAGTACTTATTGTTATGTATTTATCGACCACTTATATAGTATAAATATGACAATAATATTTATAATAACATTTTTATAATTACAGATCCAAGAAGATGGCAGCGTGCCGGCAGAGCACGCCGTAGGGGCCATGGGAGAGGATGCGGGGGATATGGAGCAAAACATTTTTATTTTAACTTTTAATTTTTATCTTTTATATATGTATATAAAATATATATTATTCTTAAAATATTTATTCTATGAAAAAAATAAAATATCTTATTAATTCTATATTATGATGTATTAATTTAATATTTTACCAAATTGTTATTGTATATCCAGAGATCTCTGCATTTGTAACGGATAATATATTAGTAAACTCATTTAACTCTGAATTCGAATATGAATTTACTAAAGACAACTTTAAAATTATGATATTAAAACAAGCCTTAGCTTGTTCGGCACAAAACTTGACATTTTCGCACGAAAAAAATTATGTGATGCTGATACGGAGTCACTAATACTTCAAGGTTATATTGTTACCAGATGTCCAAACTTACGATATTACGTTTTACATCTGACAATTTCAATATAACCTTCTGGTCAGGCCATCTTTTGTTAAACGGCGGAAACTTATTTGTACTCCTAATATTATTACTGGTCTCTGTCAGGCAAATGAAGAAAATCATAATTTAAGTAAGGAACGAGTATGGAAGATACAACCGATAATATAGATAGTAATAGCGATAATAGTTATGTAGTTATAAGTAGTATATATAATAGCGATAATAGCGATGTAGTTATGAAATAGAAATGACTGTACCAACCACAGACACAGATACCGGTACTTCCTCAACGTCTAATGCACTAAAAGATATAAATAATCATTCCACGCAAGTAAGTAAAATTATAACATACAATATAGGTAAAATATATATACCAGAGAAGTCATGATCTTCATAATAAAAAGCTGCTGTTTCTTCTTTTTCCTCCACAGTAGGGTATTTTATGATATCAGGTGCCATAAATAAATAAGAGAAATGCCGTAACTCTCATAATAACATTTTGTAAAGCATTTATTGTGATGCCAAATTTATCAGCAACATCACGATATGAAGAACTTTTACGCCCTACAAACCATAAATAACATAGCAGATGCTTCTCAGCTGTTAGTTTTGAACGCCCAACATCTAAAAGAATAATACAGTATTACCTATATAGTACCGCAATATTGCATAAATATTACAGAAATGTCGCAGGAATATTACAAAAATATTGCATAAATATAACAACAATATTGCAGAAATATTTAATGTCCTAGGCATAAGTCTCGCAGAAATATTGCGGGAATATTGTTATGATGTTGTAGGAATATTGTCACAATATCACAGGACTATTGCCACAATGTTGTTGAAATATCGCCACAATCTTGCAGGAATACCTATGAAATATAGCCACAATACTGCAGAAAAATTGCAAAATATTGCCGAAATATTACTGCAATCGTGCAGGAATGTTGCTACAATATTTCTTAAATGTTGCTGCAATATTGCAGGAATATTAATGAAATATTGCATAAATATCACAACAATATTGCAAAAATACTTAATGTCCTAGGCATAAATCTCGCAAAAATATTGCGGGAATATTGCTATGATGTTGTAGGAATATTGTCGTAATATCACAGGAATATTGCCACAATATTTTTTAAATATCGCTACAATCTTGCAGGAATATCTCTGAAATATAGTCACAATACTGCAGAAAAATTGCAAAATATTGCCGAAATATTACTGCAATCGTGCGGGAATGTTGCTACAATATATCTTAAATATTGCCGCAATATTGCAGGAGTACTACTGAAATATTTTTAATATCACAAGAATATCGCAAAGATGTTTTATACATATTGACACAATATTTGCAGGAATATTGCAGTAATATATCTACAACATTGCCGCAATATTTCAGGAATATTACTTAAATATTTTTGTTATCACAAGAATATTGCTACAATATTCCCGAAATATTGCTACAACATTATAGCAATACAACTGCAATTTTGTAAAAATATTGTCAGTGTTACAGAAACATTATCACAATATTTCCGAAGTATTGCGTTAACTTTACAATAACAATATTACTGCATATATTATTGTAATATTGTTGAAACACTCCCGAAATGTTGCTATATTATTCCAACAATATTACTATAATATAGAAATATTGCCACAGTATTTCTAAAATATTGTAGTAACATCATTCTAATATAATTGCAATATTACAGGACTTTTGCAACAATATTCCCATATTTCCATTTTCATAATGTAAGAATGTTACAAAAATAATTAATAAGCATAAAATTTTCAAATACTTTCATACTTATCTTTACATAATTTTAAATTACATAATTGCAACGCAATAAACAATCTATATATAAAAATAATAAGTATTAATTATACATTCAAAAAATAATATGATGATAATAAAAAATAATGAAGTAATAATAGATTTTAAAAAATTATATGGATTTTTCATTTTCGTCCATCTTGTCATCGGGATTTTTCTGTTGAGTATCATTTTCCTTGTTCAATTTTTTAGTTTCTTTCAATCTAGAAAAAGTATAAATGTTGAAAAAAATTAATATATTAAAACTTATAATATATAAAAGTAACATATACTTACGTGTTTCTCGTTAATCTTGTTGGTGCATTGGCTAACCACGAACCTATTTTGATTGCTATGTCATGTTCCGTACTGTTCGGGAAAACGTGTCTCACAGCCTCTATAAAGTTTACATTATTTTTCAATTATATTATTATTTATATTTCAAATATATATTTAACAACCAGTTATCTTACACCCTATACATGTAAACATTAATGTAATCTAAAGATTTTTTCGGTGATTTCCTTTTATTATTTATTTTGTTCATTTAAATTTATATAATTTGATTATTTTGTATAATTTGTTTTAATAGTGATTTCTTATGTTATTCATTTGGAATATATTATTATTTTACTTTTAAATAAAGTATTGCAATGTACATTCAAAAACTTTTGCTTTTTAAAGTTAAGTAATTCTGATATGTATAGTCTGTAATCTGTGTGTAGTCCTGATTGGGATAGCCTTTAAATTTGGAATATTTAAATATCATTTATAAATAGGTTTATATAAATATATCATATTATTAAACCGTTACTACAACATAAACTTTACCGTATAAAACATACATAAGATAACTGAAAGTTAAAAATTATAACAAAAATACGTACCAATAACGCATGTATATAAACAACTTTCTTCAAACTTGAGTTTTTGTTGCCTTCCTTTTAAACTAAATTCTTTAGCAATACTGTTTTTCATTATTTTAAACATAATGTTGTTCGTCAAATCGTTATACTCCTTACCACCTCTTTTTTCCAATTCAGAAATCTGAAAGAAAATAATAGTTTTTATATAAAGCTATTTCTTATAAAAAATAAAAAAAAAATGTAGACACTTTTTAAATTAAAGGAGAGATTACATAGGAAGTAGAAAATTGTAATTGCATTATTTTTTTATAACTTGAATTTTGGTACATGTTTTGAATATACTTTAAACAGAATTATCTTAAATTTTAAATATGTTTGATCTATATATTTCTAAAATTATAAAAATTCTTACAAAAAATGTACCAATTTTTTAATAAATTATTTACGCAAAAGATTTTATTCACCTTTTTAATAACTCTACTTTTTCGTTCGTTGTACAGGAGTAACACGTGGAGCATGTCCATTTAGATACAATAATTTAAACAAATTAGATCACAAGGAAATCATATTTTAAAGGTTTTGTTTTCATGTAAATTATTAAATTATGTAATTTGTAGTTCTTAATTTGGTAAAAATTAAGAGCTAAATTTAAAAAGCTCAACGTTATTTTTCGATAAATGATAATATCTATAATACATGTTAATATTTACAATTAGAAAATAAGAATTTTTTCTTCAAAGACTAATAATTCGACACTGATTCTTATATGAAATTTTGAAGCTTAAGCATTTTTTAACCAAATTTCTATGCAGTCTCCTCTTAAAGTGTATCCGGATAGCGACATGCAGTTTTTCACTTCTCTTATTCAATTTTTAAGTTAATGGAAAAATTAAAGTTGTTGCATTCTTTAAGCCAGATATACTGTAGCTTAACTTGAAAACTCAATGAAAAAAGTGTAAAACTGTCATATCGGTAGCTATATATAAGATATAGAAGTCTGGGATGCCCTTAATAATAAAAAAAGTAAGAGGAAATTAAGACAAAATCGCACAATAAGGTGAAAGCAGTGCGTTCCACAAACGTTTTGCGGATTGGAAAGGACGTTAGTCTATGTGTAATAAATCTCATGGAGATTATTTTAAAATTGGTGAAAATAAATAATTTATAATTAAAATAGAAATTCTCGTAATTTTTTTTATCACATTTTGTATATATGCATAGATAAAACAAAAGTATAAATATATATATATATATACATATATATGTATGTATCCTACGTGCGTGTATATGCGCGTGAACGTGCGATTATATATATATTGTGCAAGCCAGTTTAATAGACGTCCGTTCATGTGAATACAAATGTATATTAGTATTTGAAATATACTTATAACACAATAATGCCGTGTCTAGTCTTATACTTATATAGTGTTTTTTTGTTAATTTTATTTTTCTTTTCGAAGAAGCATTATTATATTTATTAAAACAAAAATTATTTAACTTTTACGAATCAAGAAAAATAATTCTATACTTTTTAAACATTTTAAATTTATAATATTAAATTATGTTACTGCAAATATATTGATGTTAGTAAGTGACATTTTGAAGTGTAAATTTAAACGGGATATAATATTAAAATGGACATTTTTTTACAATTGAAATGCATAAATAAAATTATATTTTAAATCGTCCATCACCTGTACGTTATATGATATGATCACTTCAGATTCTAATTAGCAAAGGTTAAAAACACCCAAGCAACACACCATGCTTTATATTTATGCTTTATGTTGTACTATACCTGATAGTTCTGGTAAATAAAGAAGAATTCATGGAAAAGTGCTAAAATAATCGAGGTATTTTGATTAATATTTAGTTTTTTGGGGAAAACGGTAGTCAAGATAACATTAATTCAAATAAAACAGAATAAAAAAAATAACTTTTGTTACTTTTCAACAATATATACATCTAAGATCTTTCATTTTATTTTTGAAAACAATATCTACACTTATTGCGTCTTTAATAAAAATTTTAATAATAAGAAAAATACAATTCTCTGTTGTCGTTTCTGCCTGTTATTTATGACTGCCTTTTCTATTTTATACACAGTTTAAAAAGTCTGATTCAAATATTAAAATATCTCTTTTTAACAGTATTAAACGATTTATTATAATTATATCGATTTAAAGCTAATAAAAAAATTTTTAATTTTGATTTTTTACGGTTGATAAAAAATAGAAAATAGTAAAAATACAATACATCATTACAAAATTTAAAGGTTTTTCATTTTCTCTCATCAATTATAGTATCCAAATCAATTTCAGCAGATCTAAGTTTGTTTTGCAGTATATTTTCAAGTAAACAAATTGAATTTTCATTAATATAATTTACTTATAAGGCTCTTTTATAAGATGAACAAAATATGAGGTAATCTAAAGTAATTTTGACATCAGGTTCGGATTTATTTAATAAAAATACATTTCATTTTGTTCAATATATTATTTTCTAATAAGCTAATTTGATTTCTATGAACAGATGAGATTTTTTATACTTCTTTGATTTTAATAAATAAATTTATTAAGGTTGGTAAATATTTATACTTTATCATACCATAAATTCCTGTAATTTAGAATCTTTCAATTCTTCCTCCAGCTTTTTGTAGTCTCCAATATTTTCCAGTGGCAAAAAAGAGGTTAAAATTGTTTTAAAATCTTCGTCTTTGTCGCAATATTTGTGTGTGTTACAAAAACCATGTGCATTAGAATTCTTCATATTTTCAATCCTTTTTTTTAAATCGTTTATTTCTTGCAATACTCTCATATTTTTCTTATAGTTCAATTCTCCTATAGCTAAAACATTTTATGTTACTCAATTACAATCTTACATTGTTTAAAAATATATTACAATTATGAATGACATTACTATTCTATTTTATACATACCAATCGCATAATTCAATTTTTTCTCTGTAGTGAAAAATCTGTAATCCTGGAATTCAAATTTCTTGTTGGCATTTAAGGTTCTTTCTAGTCCAGATTTTTCTGTAAAATATAATATTTATATGTACACCTTTTGCTTTTCGTTTTTAGGTTTTTGTTTCTATTTCATGCAAAATTTTAGCAACAAATATATTTGTTGTGATTATTACATCACAATACTGTTTTCTTTAGGAAAAATATGTATTTTAATTTTATTCCATTACAAATGTTTATTATATTTTTAATTTTAACTTTCCTTCAAGTATAAATATTTTACAATTAAGGGACGGCAATCAGTAAAGTTAGGTAAGTAATAAATATTGCATTTCTTAATTTTTCCATATAGTAATAGAAATTGTAATAGATATTTGTATTTCATAACATACAGTGTCCCGTTTTAAAGGACCCACTCAAATATCTCAGAAACACTGCAGTAAATCGAAAAATGTTTAAGACAAAAGTTGTTTGGCTTGAATGGGGACATAACAAAGCGATAGCATTTTGTTCATAGATGACGCCACTTTCGAGATATTTACTGATCATCAATTTTCTTAAATAGAAATCCCAATTTTTTATTATATCATCTTTTTCTACCAATTAATTTGAAGAACTATTGCCTGAAACATTTTTTCATTTGTTTAATATTTTTTGAGATATTTAAGAAAAACTTGCTAACTTTTTCAACATTTAACTTACAATATCTCGCTAAGTATTAGTCGAAAGAAAAAATAGTATTCGGATGTTTTACTTTATTTACTATCAAGAACATATTACTATAAGAGTGCCCTAACTTTTGTTAATTTAATAATTTTAAAATTTCCTGAAGTCGATAAGTTAACAACAGTTAGGGCACTATTATAGTAATATATTCTTGATAGTAAATAAAGTAAACTGGATATTTTAGATAGACATTTTAAACATATAAATCTAAAAAAATCAACTACTGCAGCTATGTAGTTAGTATGTAGTAGCTATGTAGTAGCATTTTAAAACTGTGTTATTATAAATTAGCGGCAATCAAATTAAACGATTCTACAATCTTTTCAATAAGAAAAGCAAACTAAAAAATTAAACTAGCTGCATATTAATATATAATTATTTAATTTTCCTAATAACTTCTTTTATATACAAAATAATTACCAGTATCAATAGAAATTACGGATTCGTTTATCGAATCGTTCTCATTCCGATTATTTAACTTTGAATTTTTTAATATGTTGACGTTGAGACTACTTATAGAACTGATTACACTTTTTGGAGGATTTGAGTACTTTGCTAATCCTAATGAAGATTTAGAATATCCTTTTTTAAGTAGAGAATCATTGTCTTCGGAACTACTTGTAGCATCCACATTCTCAGGAGAAGTACTTCTTTCCTTCCTCTTCCGTGAATGTCTACTTTTCTTTAGTTTTTCATTATTTTCAAGATCAGATTCTTCTATTGCGATCTGTTGCTTCTCTTTTGTGTCGTCATATGTATCTAAATTTTATTAAAAAGTAAACTGATTTACAATATTTTACTTTTAGCTATATCTATAAATATTAACTACTTTCATTTTCTTATGTGGTTATCATTAAGTTTACATTAAGAAAAACAATAGCAAAGTTGAGTACTGTTTCAGACACTCATAAGTAAATTGAAATATACAAATATCATATCAAATAAAATATAGATTAAATGTTCGTGAAAATTAAAATAGTTGAAAAAATATTTTTAACAATTGAACATTAGTAACAATAAATGTACAGAATGAAATTAGTAAAAAAGATAAATATTACAAGAAACAACTGTCTATATTTTGTACTCATGATATAATGCCTAAATAAAATAGACTTCTATATTCATTACGTTACTAATTATTCTGTGTGATCTGTAAGTATTTATTAACTTTAAAAGTATATTAGCATAATTTTTTATAAATATGTATAATATCGAAAAGAATAATTATAGAAAATACAATTTTTAAATATAGGGGACTAATACAGACATTATGCCTAAAAACAAATACTAATGAATTGTTCAAATACATTACCTGCAGTTCCAAAGATCTTTTTTACTTTGTATGTTATCCATTCATCTTTTGCGATCTCCATTCTTTTTATTGCATCTAATATATCTTTATCGTTTCTATAAGGAGGATATTTACACGCCTTTTTTGTCAAGTTTAACCAAGCAGTAGGTACTGCTAGTATACCATCATCGAACTCAGCTATTGAATACATAGTACTAACGGAAAATAATTCACATCATTTATTTACTATATTAAACATTTAGTTAGCGCATTATAAGTATATATAATTTGCTTTGCAGGAATTGAACAACAAAAATGTAAATTTAACCATATTTTATCTAAACATAAACTTCAATTTATGATTGATTACAATAAAGTTTACATTCCACAAAAAACTTATAAAAAGTTGATTTTAGGTAAGTATGCTCTCTTCAAATTCTTTTCTTTTAATAATTAATTTTCTTAAACTATTATAAATTACTTAACGTACTCTAAAATAATATTAACATCTATATTTGCATTTAGATGCATAATTACATATATTATTTGATAATTTTCTAGAGAAACAATTGTGGAAGTTTACCCCAGTACATTGTTATACTATTTTAAAGGCTTACATTTAGTTATATTTAGTTACATTTAAAATACGAATATTGAGAAATAAAATTGTTACCTGGTGCTTTTCGGCCAAAACACAATCTATTGGGCTGTTTGCCCTGCACTCGCGCAACACTTTTATTGAAATGTTGAATTTTTTATACTAATTATATAGATATTTATTAACAAATTATTCATTTGAATTTTTCTTTGATATTTTTCGTGAAAAAAGTGTATATGATAAACAATATCTAAAACTACAACGAATATTTGTGCTCACCGCAATACAAAGCTAATTCGCCTACTGTGCGCCTATCGCGCAAAACCAGGGATTAATCACGCTGCGGAGGAAATTAGGGTAAAAAGAAGAGTGGAAGAGAGGAGAAAAATATGAAATATTGATCAAATACTTTAAATAAAAATGCTAATTTTTAATTTCGTAAACTTACTGACTTGTGTGTAAAATTGGAAATATAATTAATTGATTTTTAACTTGTATTTTACAAATTTTTGCATATATTTCATCACAACGCCAGGAATTTAATGATTGTTTATTCTTGTTCACGATTACAATATTTAGTAAACTGGATCTATATGGAATTTCATATAAATTATTTTGAGATTCCAATTTTTGTCCAATGATGTAATATTGATGGTCTTCAGCTTGAACAAAATTGAAAACTTTTATGATATAACCATTTTTTAAAAGTAAGCAATCGTTATTATCATCATCACAATTAATATTTATTGAGCCGTTTTGAAATACTCTGTATTGAGTAATATACATTCGATCTTTTGTTAATGGTCCATTAGAGTGTATTTTGTTAAACTTATTTTTATTTCTACTAAAAATTTTCGTGGAGCGAACAATGACGTGATTAGATTCCTCAAGTCTATAAGCTAGCTGTTGTATGGGTTACTCTCCTTTACGAATTAATCTCTTTAATGCACAAATAAAGTTTTCAAATTGAAAAGCACTAAATTTATCTACAGCTCCAAATTTGATGACATCTGCAGCTAAATGATTGAGATTATGTACGTTATAACTAATATATTTTACACCATATAGCTTTTCAAAAAACATAACAAATTGCTGCAAAAGATTGTGTGCACATATAATATTAGCTGGATCATTTATAGATACTGAATCAGCTAAAACACGAATACTAATATGCAACATGAGAAAATGTTCATATGCTTTATCCTTAAGTCGATTTATTAGTACCACAGGACCAAAGTAGAGAAGGAAATTTCTAAATTCAGTTGCTTTCCACAGTTTTAAATATTTTAATGATCGTGGTTTTCTTGGAAAATCAGAAGGTAAATGCTTTCATAAATTTAATAAATCATTTGATATATTATTAATTTGTCTGCTGGATAATCTATATTTCTTAGGCCCTTTCAACCATAATATAAGTAAGTTGCACATTACTCCTAGACACACCAAGTGCATGTAGTCTAAAGGCACACTGCTTACTAATCCAAAATTTTTGATATTTTTAAAAATAGTTTCTTCTTTTTGATAGTCATCATGATAATTTTCACTATATTTAAAATTAAAAAACTTCATCTGTTCGTAATAATGGTTCCGGATACTCATTTGGAAAGCAGATAGTATTATCGATATTTTGTCCATAAATTTTACATTTGGAACAGCTATTGGAACCGCTATGATATTTTATTTTCAAAACAAATGATTTTGCTAGTGCGTCACATATAAGGGCTTGTATTTTGATTTTATAATTAGTTCCTTTGTATGAAAAACCATTATTAATTAATTCTGCTGCTTCATTTATAAATGGATTAAGAAACTCATTAGAATCTTCAGGCTTACTTTCGCCAGCGAATATTCCAATCGCTTGAACAAAGTTAATAACAGTCGGTGAGCACAATATTGGCCAAATTGACAAAGTACTAGATTTTCCTAGTGGAGCACCATCAGTTGAAATAAACAATTTTATTTCTTTTTCTTTCTCATGGAGAGCTTTAATTTCAATCAATTTATTTATTATACGTATAATAGCATCTTTTAAACCTAAATGACAATACTGACCATTTTTCATCGAAATTACTTGTACATGCTTTGAAGTATTTAAAAATGTTCTCGAATCATTTGGAAACTTTATATTAATATTATCATTTAGAATTCTTAATAACACTGTTAAAGCATTATGCAAAATTTTAAAATCCAAGGCCCAAATTCGAATACTTTCTCGAAATGAAGCTGCATTATCAATTTGAGCATCATTGATTTCATTAATTTCGTAAAGCTCTCTATGGCCGTAAGCATTAGGTTCTCTTGAATCTGATTCACTTAAAGAATTACTATTACAGTTGTCGCTATCGGTGTAATCGCTATCACTATAATCATAAATGAAGTCCTCATACAAAACATCAGCTTCATCACAAAAAGTATTTACTTCATCGTCGCTATAATATAGCAAATCAATGTCAATATCGCTATTGCTTTCCATGTCAACTTTATTATAATCATGATTATTATCATAATTAACATTAGAACAGGTAGGCTGCACATTAGATGATGATGTTGGAATTTCTTCATTTTCATCAACATTTCTGTCCAATATATCAGGTGTAGTAAAAAGAAATCCATTATTTTTGCATGAAATTGAAGGCTTTAATTACTATAGTTAGAATGATCCGATTTAGGTCAAATATGCGCCATTTTGTTCGATAACTTGTTGCCATTTTGAAGGTAATTTCATTATGCCTCTCTCATAGAAGCCCTCGTCCCTATTGGCAAAAAATTGAGACAGTCAATTTTCACAAGCCTCTCTTGAAGCGAATTTTTCACCAGCAAAATTGTTCGCCATGGACAGGAACACATGGTAATCACTTGGTGCCAGGTCCGGACTATAAGGTGGATGCATAAGAACCTCCCAACCAAGCTCCCGGAGCTTCTGGCGAATCACTATCGATGTGTGTAGCCTGGCGTTGTCCTGATGGAACACAATTCCTCTCCTATTGGCCAAAGCTGGCTGCTTCTGGGCGATTGCTTCCTTCAGACGGTCCAATTGTTGACAGTACAGTTCCGAGTTAAGAGTTTTGCCGTAGGGGAGCAGCTCATAGTAGATAATTCCCTGCCAATCCCATCAAACACACAGCAAAACCTTCCTGGCCGTCAATCCTGGCTTGGCCACCGTTTCCGCCGGCTCACCGCGATTCGACCACGACCGTTTTCGCTTGACGTTGTCGTAAGTGATCCACTTTTCATCACCAGTGACCAACCGCTTCAGAAATGGGTCGATTTTGTTGCGATTCAGCAGCGATTCGCAGATGGAACTTCGGTCCATGAGGTCTTTTTGCGTTAACTCGTGTGGCACCCATACATCGAGCTTCTTTTCGTATCCAGCCTTATTCATATGGTTCCAAACGGTTTTTTGTGCAATCTTTAGCTCTTGGGCAATCGAAACAGTGCTTACATGACGGTCGGACTCGACAATGTCCATGATTTTATCGATATTTTCGACAATTGGCCTTCCAGTGCGTGGTGCATCTTTGACATCGAAATTACCGGAACGGAATCGACGAAACCAAAATTGCGCGTGATTGGCTGTTACAGTATCAGGACCATAAACACTATTCATATTTTCAGCCGCTTGGCTTGAGTTTTCGCCTTTATCGAAGAAAAACTGTAAAATATAGCGTATTTTCTCTTTGCTAGTGTCCATCTTTGACGCGCGCTCAAACAAAACTGAGTCAATCACAAAACTATCACAAAAGTTTTTTTAGTACGAAATCTCATCTTTCTAACGCCATCTAGTGGAGTCCGATCGGACTTATACAACGCGAGATACAGATAACTAAAGCCATCTATTGGAAAAATAATGGATTTCTTTTTACTACACCTAATATTATCTCGTAAAGCAGATAGATCATTTTCAGAATTCAGCTGAACTAATCGTCGCTTATGTCTTCCCGTATATAAATTTATTTTTCTTGTATCACTCATCGTATATTTAATGAAACGTGTATGTAAGAAGTTATTTTCTAAAAATAAAAAAAAGATTTGATATAGAAATCATTTTCAATAAAAATGATTAATTTGTTTCATTTGTAAATTTGTTTTAATCAAATGCATATTTCTTTGATTTAAAAGATATATATTCCCTTTGAAAATTGTGATATATAGGAACATCTGTGCATAGCAACATTGTCGGATTCTTAAACATTCTAAGATATATATATATAAATATATATGTGTGTGTGTGTGTGTGTGTGTATGTGTGTGTGTAAAATAAATTTGTTCATGGTAAACTTATACATTTTACTTTTATTAATGAATTTGCAATATATAAATAAATGTAAATATACAGAAAAAGATATCAAATGGAATTTGTTGTAACGTTACTTTTTGAAATATTGGTTCTTGCATACTTAAGAGAATATTGGTTCTTGCATACTTAAGAGAAAAGGATTCTGACAGAACATGTCCTATAAATAGCCTGCTAAATCTACATCGTTACTTCACGACTCAAGAGGAGAACATTAGGAGTGCGAATACAGGATTTTCATTAAACTTTGATACTCTTACCTCTTAAAAGAAAATAATGAAATATATATATAATAAATATATATATATATAATGAAATATATTTATAATAAATTTTTATTATAAATGGGACATCGTTACAGAGTCATGAACCATTACTGTATTAGCTTATTTTATTAAATGAACTAATAACGTTACCTGTTGTCGTGGATCAGAATGTGTGTATATTAACTTAAATGTTGACATTTTGTTCTTTGAAACAACAATAGCATTGTAAAGTTACTAAATTTGCAATGCTATTTAATTATTGGGTGAGTGCAAAAGTTCGTGCGGAGTTTCAATAGATGGAGTTATAAGCGTCGTAAAGTGTTGTCATTAATACTTCCATCTACATATTATATAACGTTGGAAAGGTGACGTCTTCAGCTGTTATTAAAAAAAAATCATTTGTTTTCATACAAACTGCTTTGAGAAATATCACTTTAAAAATGAGTATCGATAAGGTGCATTTACGGCATGTTATGCTTTACGAGTTTCGGAACGGAATAAACGTTGCCGCAGCCGTAAAAAACATTCAGGATGTTTATCAGGATGAAGCACCAGCTAAACGAACTGTGGAAAAATGGTTTGCTAAATTTCGGCGCGGAGAATTTAACCTTGAAGACGAGCCACGCTCTGGTCGACCTTCTGACATTGATGACGATGTTTTGCGTACTTTAGTGCTCAATAATCCGCGAATTTCAACAGAAGAAGTTGCTACAGCATTAAACGTTGACCGATCAACCGCTTTTCGGCGTTTAAAAAAGATGGGATTCGATTTGAAGCTCGATATATGGGTGCCCCATTTGCTGACTGAGAAGAACAAAATCAAGCGAATTTCTGCAGCCGTTTCTTTACTCGGGCGGCTCAATAACGAGTCGTTTTTGGATCGACTAGTGACAGGCGATGAGAAATGGGTCCTCTACAACAATGTTCAGCGCAAACGGACATGGAAATAATCAGGTGAGCATGGTGACGCAATGTCAAAGGCCAGTTTGCACCCGATGAAGGTGATGCTCTCTGTTTGGTGGGATTGCAAGGGCATAATTTATTTCGAGCTTCTCCCCGCTGGCGAAACGATTGATTCGGACAAGTACTGTCGCCAATTAACCAATCTGAATCGAGAAATAAAAGAGACACGTCCGATTTTGTCAAATCGCAAGGGAGTCGTCTTTCATCACGACAACGCCAGACCACACGTTTCGAAAAAGACGCTGCGCAAACTGAAGAGCCTGAAATGGGATGTCGTAACGCATCCACCGTATTCTCCTGATATCGCACCATCTGACTATCACTTGTTCCGGTCATTGCAAAATTATTTAAATGGAAAAAACTTTGACTCTTTGGAGGCCTTAAAAAACGGCGTCTCTTCGTTCTTCGAATCTAAACCGCGCAGTTTTTATGATCGAGACATCCGTGTGCTGCCAGAACGTTGAGAAGAGATTATGGAAAACGATGGAGAATATATCATTGATTGAATAAAGATTTTTGTTTGCCTAATCACTGTGTGACTTTTACTCACAAACTCCGCACGAACTTTTGCACTCACCCAATATATTTATATTTATTTTATATGAAAAATAATCTTTTACGCCAACACTGATTTCAATTCTAAGTTTTCTCAAAATAACTATTGATAATCTAAAAAATATGAAGTAAATACAAAGTATCTCTCAATGATATTTTTGGAAAGTTTAACATAAAGTAATAAAAGATATGAGTTTATTTATGTGATCAAGACTATCCAACAATGCAATTAAATTATTCCAGTTATTTATTCGTATCTAGCAATTTATCTGCTATTAGAAACTATTCCTTTATTTTGCATCAGTAATTTTTTCTTCAACAATATTTGTATTACTAATACATCATTAACAAATTATATTATATAAATACCAAAATTTCACTCATTTATATATGTGTAAGTACAATTTAAAAGAACAAATTACTCTAATTACAAAAATAGATTTCCATAATATTTAATTTATTAGTATATTTAATTTTAGCATTTACTTACACACATTTTTTTTGTTTTATTTTATTAATTAAACTGTGATTTACAGGTAAAACAATAATTCAACATAACTTAAACCAGGTAGAGTTATTGTTTATCCTAAGTTTTGTTTTGTTTCATTAAAATCATTTAACGCATGTTTTATAAATTTTCTCATGTTTATAAATTATGATTATTTATATGAACAATTATATTTATCTAAACTATTCGAAATTTCACAACAAATGTATACTGCTATACATAATAATTTACGAAATATGTGAAGCATACTGAAATTAAATCAGTTGAAACAACAGCAACAATAGCTAAAATTTTAAAAATAAATGCTCTAATTATTTATAAATACAATCATATTTCTACAATTACAATTATGTTTTAAATGTGGATTAAATGAGATGTGAGTACAGAATAAATGTTTAAAGAATGATGGAATACAGGGGAAGAAAAATAATTGATGCTTACATTTGTTACGTCATGCTGACTCAGTGAACCTCAAAACTCTTATATAAATAAGAGAAATCGAATTTATTTTTACTGATTACACGTCTGAATGCGCTCAGGCCATTGTTACCACACGACCTATCTCACAAGTTATCACACGAACAATTTCTGGAAATTTTGATACCCCGAAAATACTAATAATCTTAACCTAATCCCTATTTGATTTCCTACGAACTTAATCACTGATACCAGCATCACGACATCGTTCTTATAAATATCGATATTTACTTCTTAAGATAGCTGCCACGATTTTTTTTTATTTACAAAAGTCTTTCGAAATCCTCTTATGCCACATGCATTTTATCTCCTATAAAATAATCATCTGGAACATTTCCCCCAAAACCCCACTCTCTCAAACGAGCTGACTTTTTGAGAAAAGTCAAAAGCCTCAGACACTTCTCGCCGATCCAGCACCCAGGACAGACGCTTCTCTCCAGCACCCCTTCAGGGTTAACAGATCAGCCTTCTCTTCTCTCCAGACCCTTCAGGTTAACAATCAAGCCAACTTGTGGCTTAGACCAACCAGTATTCTTCACTTGTTAATTATTCGATGCAACGATCTGTGCCTTCTTGTCATTGAGACGATCCTGCCAAAACTGCTGTCCTTCACAGAACTTGAGCATCTATCCACAGAGACGCAGCAACCACACCTTTCATTGTCTACTAAGATCAGAAAGTCCAGCATAACTTATCTTATCATTCTTATTTTCACCTGAGTGACCTCTCGTTTCATTCGTTCTTATCTATCCCTTCTCCTCCCTTTCCTTTTCCCTCGTTTACTTCCGTTATCCTATTCCCCTTCATTCCTCCTAATCTGTCCTAAATCCACCCCAGTGCCAAACCTTTCGATCACCTCGGACTAACGTACACGGAATTTCTCGCTCAGACCCGCCGATTGTTTATCACACCCATGTAATTATACAACACATATGTATACATAAATAAATCGTACAAATTTTATTTCTTCGTGAACTTCCGTCTAATTACTAATAAAACAAATTTTTGTAATTGCAATCCAATTACGATTTCCGACTAATTATTCTCAACAAAAATTCTCCCTTCCTTCAACCGTCGCTCACGGTCCTATCCCAGGTAAAAGGATTCAGTTCCTTGGCCTAAATCAAGGACCACCGGCGTACGTCCGCGTCAGATAAAGGGATCGCTCCGATCCTTGATCTGTACCGCTGACTTGCGAGTACGTCGGAGCTTGCGAAAGCAAGCGCTAAGTTGCGCTCTTCCTCCAGGACGTAACATATAAAAATTGGGGGCTCGTCCGGGATGATAAGAGTCATTGTTGTGTTGAAAAAGGGCATGAATACGCGATCAAATTCAGATAAATCGGAGGTTGAAAAGGCATATCAACAGGCCATACAAGCAAGCCTAAAACTTCTAAAACAATTGAGCCACAATACGCATCCACACCTTACGCTCCTTCTGCACCCTCTGAATCTTCAAGTGTTCCCCCTGCATCTACTCTCTTACCTATAATTGAACCCACAACTCCTGACATTCGGAGAATTTTGAGTGACAGTCCGCTTTCAGAAACTGCATTCGGGTTAAAACCGCGAGCTTTTGATAACCCTCTTAGTCCTATTCCGGATGAAAGTTTAAAACAGACAACATCATTGACAAAGCACTGTACCAAAGCACAATCTACCTTATATCGTTCTCTTGGAGAATCTCTGTACTCTTTCCGCTTAGCTTCACTGAATCCGCAGTAGAATCAAGCGACAAACCACCGTCGGAAAGATTAGAAATTTTAAAGAATAAAGAAATAGAATTGATTAGCACAACAGAGGCATTAACCGATAAAGAACCGACGGCAGGAAGCGAGACTCCTCTTACACAAAACTTTGAAGCTTCAGGAAAAAATAAATTAAAATCAATAAAATGATAGTAATACGTTGCATTACGCCGTTGGTGCTGTTCCTTTCTTCGACGGACAGAATATTCCAGTAGAACATTTCATAGAGGGGTGTAATTTAGCAAAAGCCATGACGCCAATCGAGGAAGAAAGATATTTAACAAGAGTGCTCTACACGCGTCTAACAGGAGAAGCTCGTTATGCAGTGCAGGACCAAGATTTCGCGCTTGTCAGCCAATTAACAAAATTTTTGAAAAATGTTTTCGGATCATTTAAAAGTTATCCCGAATTACAAGGCGAATTAAGACGCATACATTAGAGAACCGGCGAATCCGTTATCGCGTACGCAAACCGAGTAAAATCCACGGGGAACCGAATTCTAGAATCCTATCGCACTAACATCGGATCCGCCGATGCGGCATATACCACTTCACTAGAAAAACAATTATGTCATAGTTTTATTAGAGGATTAATACCTGAAATCGAGCAACGTGTTTCTAGAAATCTAGATGTCGAACATACTATACGGGAAGCGTTGGAAATCGAAAAGGAATTACGAGCAATTAAAAATATTCGTAACCCATCAGTCTCTACATCTGTTACTAATTTTTGTGCAATCTGTCAGAAGACCGGACATACCGAGGACAATTGTCGATTATCTCTATACAAAGTAACGACTCCAAATTTAGGTAACGAAGTTTTAATTTGCCAAATTTGTAAAAAACGCGGACATAGTGCTGATAAATGTCGATTTAGAGATCCAAATACTCGTAATCCCGTGAAAATAGTTCAAAGTGATATTATTTCGTGTCAAATCTGTCTCAAACCCGGTCATTCCGCACAAAATTGTCTGTTATATCGTAATCAACCAAATGTTATTTGTCAAAATTGTCAACGTCCTGGTCATAGCTCTAGAGAATGCAGAAGCAACCCGTCAAATTCAAATACTTTGATTTGTCGAAACTGTAATAAAATGGGACACATCGCTCGAAATTGCTACGCTAATTCCAACTATAATACGCTCAGTGAAGAAATATGTCAATGGTGCAATAGACGCGGACACTTAGCATCTCAATGTCGCGAAAGGCAAATTGCTAAGAATCAATCGCGACCAGTAACATGTCAAATATGTGGGAAACTCGGTCATTCGCGAGGAAACGCTCGCGATTGCCGCGAAGATCAACCATTGGATAATAATCAGAATCATCGAACTGCACAGAATACGTCGGATCACTGTAGATATTGCAAAACAACGGGACATTTAATAGAGAATTGCGCACTACGACTTGAAAGGAACCGTAGGAATCAGGAAAACTTTCAAGGGTCCCCGACGGCGGGCGCAAATCGGGGAGCCGACGGATCGGAGCGCCCAGTGATGACTACACTGATAGAGAACACTATAAGCGAGCTCCAATAATTAGACCGGTAGAAATTAATTTAAATAAAGAAAGCTGCGTTCCTACTGTTCAATTATGTTTAAACGGAAATAGTTATTTTGAAACTTTTATGTTGGATACGGGATCGGGCCCTAACCTTATCAAAGAAACTCGCATTTCAGGAACTCCAGACTTAGATCCAACACATATTCTAAAATTAAATGGAATCAACAATTCACCCGTATACACTATCGGAAAAATTACCAAGATAATTTTAGGAATTCCTGTCGATTTTCATGTAATTTCTGATGATTTTCCTATTCATTCATGTGGGATATTAGGCAACGATTTTTTTCAACAAACTAAAGCTAAAATCGATTATTCAAAAGGTCACTTAGAAGTTTTAACTACTAAAATTCCTTTTTATTCACAAGAATCTGTAATAATTCCCGCGCGCTCAAAAGCATTGTTCTTCGTGCGCATTGGAAATCCGCATATTAAAGAGGGATATTTACCCAAGATAACTATAGGAAAAGGTGTAGAAGTACAACCAACCGGCTTAATAAAAAATATTGACGGCAAGGCTTACTCTAACGTAATTAATTCTTTGGATACTGAGATAGAAATTTTAATACCAACTATTAATATACGACCCGCAATTTTAAAGAATAACGAGAAGGATAACGATATTAAAGATGGAAAAATTAGAGATAATAATGATGACAATTGCGAAAATTCTAAAAACAATGGGAAACATATTCTTGATCGCGAAGAAAAGGAATCACGAAATATGGCATCATGCAACGGTAAAAGTACATTCAATCATGTACATATTAACTCACTGGAGAAAAATCTCGAATCAAGAAATTTTGAAGACAGCAATTTTGGAAAAGGAGATGACTCTCAACTTCCTCGTCTAATAACGGAAACTCAAAACGAAAAACAAGGAGCGACCTTCCATGCTCCTATCAAACGAAAAGAAAAAATTAATCAACATAAAAAGTTAGAATCGACTCTTCTTAAAGGATTAGATAAAGGCTTAGATAAGATTTCAAGGGAAAATTCTCAATTCTCCTATCCATACCACGATCCTCCCAGCCAAGGGGACAATTTCCAGATTCCTCGTCCAAGGGAGAAAGTGGGTAACCAGGAGGAAAAATCCCTTGAAAATAAAAATAATAATTCTAAAGAAAGTACTCAAAAATTAATGAAAGTATATATAAAATTGAAGAAGAGTCACACAATGAAACACAATCGCATTACCCAAAAAATAATTTCTCAAATGTAGCAGAAATAATAAGTACAAAATTTGATGAAACTCAAGAGGGAGTATTCAAGGCTTCCTATGAAAACATTAAGACGCAAAAAATTAAAGGATATGACGAGAATTCTGTACTGAAGATCGAAAATTTTACTGAAAATATCGAGTGCGTATCAGAGATTGATCTCTTAAATTCCAATGGTTCCTTGCGATCAAATAATATAAATAACGTACACAGTCAGAGCAATAATCATTCTTCTAATAAAAATGATATTTCATTTCCAGGTCCTCTTAATTCAGAAACTAACAATCACTTAATTACAGCTATGATACCTCTTACCAACGGACATGACACGAACGTGACCCGACGGTCAAACGAAAAGAACCTACCCGACGCTATCACAGACGCGATTACTATTTGCTTAAATGACTCAACTCCTCGACTGAACGTCTTACAGATAAGTTCAACTACTATCTATGACGAAAACAGAGCCAACAAACTATTGGATCTAATTGTTTTAAATCATTTAGACGCACTTGAAGCTAATAGTATAATCGCATTAATAAAACAATATCAAGAATGTTTCCATTTACCGGGTGAACAATTGACCGCAACACACGTACTGCGACATTGCATATCGACAACTGACGATTATCCAATAAACACAAAACAATATAGATTTCCTCAAATGCATAAGCAGGAAATAAATTTACAAGTACAAGAACTACTGGATGGCGATATTGTACGACACTCACATTCGCCGTATAATACTCCCGTCTGGATAGTGCCTAAAAAAGAGGATTCAGAAGGCAATAAACGATGGCGTATGGTGTTGGATTTTCGCATGCTTAACGATAAAACTATCGGAGACGCGTACCCATTACCAAATATAATTGACATTCTTGATCAACTTGGCAGCGCACGATATTTTTCGGTATTTGACTTAGCTTCGGGATTTCACTAAATAGAAATGGATCCACGCGATAGCCACAAGACGGCTTTCACTACGCCGTTCGGACATTATGAATTTACTCGCATGCCTTTCGGATTAAAAAACGCTCCCGCTACATTTCAACGATTAATGGATATAGTTCTAGCTGGAATTCAAGGACGAGAAGTATTTGTTTATCTGGATGATATCGTGCTATACGCATCTTCTTTAATAGAACATGAATTCAAATTTAAAACACTTATGCAAAAGCTTAAAGATGCTAATTTAAAATTACAGATAGATAAATGTCGCTTTTTATGCAAGGAAGTCAATTATTTAGGACATACAATTAGTAGCGAAGGTGTTAAACCGGATCAAAAAAAGTTAGAAGTAGTACGCGAATTTCCAACGCCTAAAACACCTAAGAACATAAAACAGTTTTTGGGATTAGCTGGATATTACAGGAGATTTATACCAGAATTTTCTAAATTAGCTCGACCTCTAACGCAATTATTGAAATCAGAAGTACCTTTTAAATGGAGCAATGCGCAACAACAGTCATTTGAAATACTAAAAAATGAATTATGCAAAGAACCGGTACTGCAATATCCAGATTTTTCACAACCATTTATTTTAACCACCGACGCCTCGGGCTTCGCAATAGGAGGAATATTGTCACAAGGAAAAATCAACGCAGATCGACCAATAGCTCACGCATCTCGTACGCTGAGCGATTACGAAGTAAAATACGACACTTATGAAAAAGAAGCCTTAGCAATTATATACTGTGTCAAACATTTTAGACCATATTTATACGGGAGAAAATTCACACTTATAACAGACCATAAACCTTTGATGTGGTTTAAAAATGCTCAGGATACGAAAATGCGAATACTTCGATGGAGACTAGAATTAGCCGAATACGATTACGAAATAGTTTATAAAGCCGGAAAAACAAATGTAAACGCAGACGCCTTATCAAGAAACCCAGTAGACTCACCTCTAACGGACTGCAAAGTGATTAACACTAGAAGTAAATTTAATCCGAATAATCCACAAGATGCTGAAGCCATCAGACGCCTTTTAGAAGAGGATGATAATCCTGAAGAACCAGACGAAGACGACACTAATATGACGTATTTATCAGATGATCACATTCGAATTGAAGACCTTGACGAAGGGGAAACACCCGAAACTAGTTCAATCAATAACCAATCACAATCAAAAAAGTCAAGCACTGTAGACACACAGCAGGAACACATAGATAATCCACACACGAAAAATTCGTACGAAACGTATCCGCTCAAAGGTCCAAACCAACCTGAGAACTTTTCCGCTGACTCTATACCCTTCTCGCCCGAAGAATTAGCTGAACCTCCTAACATACAAGTAACCGACGCACTAGTCCACGCCCCTTCTCTGCCTACAGAAGAACAAATTGGAGAAAAGAATTTAGAACAAAAACCCTTTCGGCGTATGATAACCAGAAGCCGAGCTAAGCACGTAGCCGAGAAGAATGATTGCGACACGCATCCCTCCGACGACTGCGCACTGACTGAGGACTCTCCCGAGGATATTTCGTCACTAGCTGACGAAGAAACAATGACATCACAAAAAAACAAACAGTGGAGACCTTAGTCCGCATGCCTGAATCTACGAGTACTGAATGCAGGGAGTCTATACAGGGACCTACCGAAGCCTCTCGGGCTATCATGACCCGAAGTCGAGCGAAGCAGCTAACCCAAACAGCCGAATCATATGAAGAGGTCATAAAACCAAAGAAACGAAACCTACCGCCAAAGCCGCTACCTGAGGATACGGACGAAGAAGATACTGATAATGAACCACTCGTAACCACCGATACAAAATCACAAAGCAAGGAAAGCAATTTGATAGATTCTAGAGATTTACATTTTTTACGCAAGGATAATTTGCTATACTTTACAGATACTTCCGGGAATCCTATTGATAACGGTGCTAAAAAATTATTCGAGAAACAAGAAATACCAAAATTGACAGACTTATCGATTAGCATCCCTAAATTAATAAAGAAAATCAAACGATATCACATCATTCTCCCCATCAGTAAAGATCTGACTGAAGGACCGACGATGATATTAACCAACATAAGTAAAGCAGCAACCAACTTACGGAAAATAACCGAAAAACGGAATCTTGCAAGCATCAGTATCGCTATAAATGAACACATATTAAACGTACCATGGAATGACATTAAAACAAAATTCCAGACTGCATTTTCAGGTTCCAACGTGAAAATAATCATTTGTAAAGGATTAATCAAATATCCGCCAAAAGGTATACGAGAAGCTATACTCCAAGAGATGCATTGCACTCCAGTGGGAGGACATAGAGGAGTAACCAAGACCTACAATCGAATCCGCCAAAATTACTATTGGGAAAACATGAAAGAAGAAATTCGACGACACATCCAACAATGTTTGCAGTGTCAATTAAAGAAATTGGTTCGAGTAAAGACAAAACAACCCATGATAATAACCGACACTCCAGGATGGACCTTCGACAAAATAGCAATGGACATCGTAGGACCGCTGCCTCGTACTAAGACAGGTAATGAATATATACTCACAATGCAAGACCAGTTAAGCAAATTCTGCCTAGCTGTACCGCTACCTGACCAAACCGCCGTTACAATAGCCGACAAATTTGTGAAGAGATTCATCACCATTTTTGGACCACCCAAGGCTGTACTTACAGATCAAGGCAGAAACTTCATTAGTGATTTAATGAGGAAATTGGCCAGATACTACAGAATACGGAAATTCCGCACTACCGCCTTTCATCCTCAATCAAACGGGTCACTTGAAAGATCTCATCACGCACTGGGAGAATACCTGAAACAATACGCCAGTGGCGAAAAGGAATGGGACGAATGGGTAGACTTAGCTATCCAAAATTACAATACTAACATACACGAAGGAACCAAACATACGCCTTACGAATTAGTTTTCGGGAGACCTGCACGAATACCCTCAAACGAACCACTACTTGAAGACGATAAAATTAAGACATACGACGATTATCTGATACAGTTATTTACTAGATTACACCAAATTCAAACAAGAGCAAATCATAATTTAGTAGAAGCTAAGGAAAAATCAAAATTTCGTTATGATAAAAAAATAAACCCCCAGGTATTTAAACCTGGAGATCAGGTATTTCTGTTAAAGGGACCCAAACCTGGGAAGTTTGGAGATCAATATACTGGACCGCACGAAGTATTAGAAATAGTAAACAGAAACAATGTCAAAATCAGACTGAAGAAAAACAGTCATATCGTACATCCGAACAGACTTCGAATTTCTTATATTACCCCCACTCAAAATGCTAGTTGAAAACGCCTGAAAAATCTCAACATTCATTATTCAAGTAATTACAACTTTCAGATGCATCGCGGACTCATCGCAATTATCTTCTCTCTGTATTTATTACATCTTCCCGTTGTCAAGGGAATAATCGGATATGACTGTGGCTCAGCCTCTTCAAATATTACCACTGTATCACTCTTAACTATTGAGGAATGTGACATACCACCACTAAAGGTCAACTCCACCAGGATAAAACTACAACTACTACAAGTTAACGACTTCCACTTTGTAATGGTGAGACAGTGCAAAATGGAAATAGACCGTATCGTAAAAAGATGTGGAATGCATTCACATACGATGGACGTAGCAAATGGCAAGTATGCATACATACAGGAAACATCGCATCAAGCATGCTTACGCATGCATTGGTATAGCACAGCCAGAATAGGAACCACGCATATAACAGGATTGAAAATTAACCAAACCATAAGTAGACCCGTAACACTGGTAGGAAGAGTCGAAAACGACGGTACGTGTTACGGGAGCGCTTTTGCTGATGATTATGGAAGCTGGACAAGCGTCGTGGTATTAGCAAATATAAAGATCACACTACAAGAATACCGAGCCACTGCAAAAATCAATAATAATCAAGTTATACTTCGATCAGGAATTCATTGTGAATTAAAAACAGGATACTGTACCGACATAGAGGGAGGTAACACCTATTGGGATGCCATCCCCGACGGCTCATGCAAAGAGAACAGTTACGGAGTTTTATTCGATGGATATGCAACTAAGATACAAGAAAGCACCAACTCGGAATCACAAGTAGTCTATTCAATATCCACACAAGACACCACCTTCGCCCTAGCAAGCAGAGGCGAGACAAAAGCTTGTGGATATCCCCTTATAAAAACAGAGCATCCTAAACTGTTTATCTTGGAAACACACACTGATCTAAGTATTTTCAAAAAGATACATGATCCTGCGAACACGGACATCTTCACGTATATGAATTCAAAATTCGTATACATAGAAAAATCATTCCCTGTACACTATATAATATAAAACCTGTAGGATCGTCCTCAGCGTGGTCAACGAAGGCTAAGCAATTAACCAAAATTTTGGCAGAAGGTGAAGAGGGATGGATGAGGATCCGAAAAACTGTATCCTCACAATCAGCGGAAGTCGAAATTCGAATGATCCGTCCTAATCGGCTAAGCTACAGCTTCTTAAGAACAGAACTAATTGAACTGGGCCAAGCTGAACCAATCAGCGAATATTAACAACCAAAGTAACCTTGCCAATATACATAAATACATATATACCACATATTCTTACACTCTTACATACTTTTATATACTCCTATACTTTTATATACTTTTATACTTTTATATACTTTTACATACCCTTACACGTTGTATATATATAGCGTATTACATATTACATGCATTCTCATTATATATCATATTGAGAAAAAAAAAGAAAGAAAAGGAAATATTTATAATAATAACAATAATTTTAGAATAATTAATAATAATGATAAATTATAACAATCAATTTCCTTTTTATAATGTTTCAACACCATTTACTTTTCTCTCTACTATATACATACATACACACCCACATAGAAGGACGAAAGAAAAGAAGGAAGAAGAATTGGAGGTTGCCTTCTATCTTTCCTCCTTCTATCCCAAACTAAAATCAAAACATAAACACAAAATACATTTGTTCAACATTCTTAGGAAGACGAAAGAAAAGAAGGAAGAGGAATTGGAGGTTGTCTTCTATCTTTCCTCTTCCTAAACCTATACCTAAACCTAATACATTCCACTAGCAAATGTTGGTTACCCCAACATTTGTCTAAGGTGGGGGGTGTTACGTCATGCTGACTCAGCGAACCTCAAAACTCTTATATAAATAAGAGTTATCGAATTTATTTTTACTGATTACACGTCTAAATGCGCTCAGGCACGTTACCACACGACCTACCTCACAAGTTATCACACGAACAATTTCTGGAAATTTTGATACCCCGAAAATACTAATAATCTTAACCTAATCCCTATTTGATTTCCTACGAACTTAATCACTGATATCAGCATCATGACATCGTTCTTATAAATATCGATATTTACTTCTTAAGATAGCTGCCACGATCTTTTTATTTACAAAAGCCTTTCGAAATCCTCTTATTGTCACATGCATCTTATCTCCTATAAAATAATCATCTGAAACATTCCCCTAAAAACCCCACTCTCTCAACCGAGCTGACTTTTTGAGAAAAGTCAAAAGCCTCGTTCACTTCTCGCCGATCCAGCACCCAGGACAGACGCTTCTCTCCAGCACTCCTTCAGAGTTTTCTTAACAATCAAGCCAACTTGTGGCTTAGACCAACCAGTATTCTTCACTTGTTAATTATTTGGTGCAACGATCTTGTGCCTTCTTGGGCCATTGAGAGCGATCCTGCCGAAACCAGCTGCCTGTCCTTGGCGCAGAACTTGAGGCATCTATTCTCACAGAGACGCAGCAACCACACCTTTCATTGTCTACTAAGATCAGAGAAGTCCAGCAGTAAAGTTATTTATATTTTATTTTACCTGAGTGACCTCTTTCGTTTCATTTTTTTATCTATCCTTCTCTCTCTTTTCTTTTCCTTTCGTTTTACTTCCGTTTTCTATTCCCCTTGGCATTCCCTCCTTAATTGTTAAATCAGACCCCAGTGGCCAAACCTTTTCGATCACAGTCGGACATAACGAACACGGAATTTTGCTCAGACCGCGATTGTTTATACAACTATGTATACGTACACTTTATAAAAGCTTGTAAATTTTATTTCATTGTGAACATCCGTCTAATTACTAATAAAACAAGTTGTTTGTAATTGTAAGCCAATCACGATTACCGACTAATTATTCTCAACAAAGATTCTCCCTTCCTTCAACCGTCGCTCACGGTCCTATCCAGGTAAAAGGATTCAGTTCCTTGACCTAAATCAAGGACCACCGGCGTACGTCCGCGTCAGATAAAGGGATCGCTCCGATCCTTGATCTGTACCGCTGACTTGCGAGTACGTCGGAGCTTGCGAAAGCAAGCGCCAAGTTGCGCTCCTCCTCCAGGACGTAACACAATTGCATGTCTTTCTGTGTTCTATTCTTTTATATCCGAGACATCATAACTTCTAGAGACATCTTGGAAATGCTCTAAAGA